>NW_012113141.1:5395953-5401005 GCF_000951035.1 Colobus angolensis palliatus
AAATACAAAAAACTAGCCGGGCGACATGGCGGGCGCCTGTAGTCCCAGCTACTCGGGAGGCTGAGGCAGGAGAATGGCATAAAACCCGGGAGGCGGAGCTTGCAGTGAGCTGAGATCCGGCCACTGCACTCCAGCCTGGGCCACAGAGCGAGACCCCGTCTCAAAAAAATAATAATAATAATAAGCCGGCCCTGGTGGTGGGCGCCTGTAGTCTCAGCTACTCGGGAGGCCAAGGCAGGAGAATGGCGTGAACCCAGGAGGTGAAGCTTGCAGTGAGCAGAGATGGTGCCACTGCACTCCAGCCTGGGTGACACAGCGAGACTCCGTCTCAGGGAAAAAAAAAAAAAAGTGTTAAATATGTTTTGTCATATTTATTCCTAATTTTCTTAAAATTTTTGTTGCTACTATAAATGTGTTTTATTTTAAATGATGCTGCTTTCTGTTTGCTGCTGGTATACAGAAAACCAAAGGATTTTATTAGACTGATTTTATAGTCAATCACCTTACTAAACTCGCTCTTCTTTTTTTTTTTTTTTTTAAGAGACAGGGTCTCGCTGTTGCTCAGACTAGCCTCAAATCCCTGGGCTCAAGCAACTCTCCAGTCTCAGCCTCTCAAGTAGCTGGGATTACAGATGCATGCCACCATGCCTCAAACTCCCTTATTATTTCCTAATAACTTGGTAACTGCAGGTAACCTTGTTTTATCTCTGGTCAGAAAGTATAATATGTAAGATACCAACTCATTAAAATGTATTAAGCCTTACTTTATGATCCAGTATGTAATCAATTTTTTTCTACTGTTCCATGTGCCTGAAAAGAATCAGAATTCTCTAATTACTGGGCATATAATTCCAGAGATGACTATTAGATGAAACTTCTTCATGGTTAAAATATTCTGTATCTTTACTGACTTTATATCTGCTTGATCTACCAATAATTGAGAAATAGGTTGCAATCTCCTCCTATGATGAAGGATTTCTCAGTTTTTCCCTAATAAAACATTAACTATACAAATTTCACTTAATCTACTTTAAGGCTGTTCTATTAGGCTCATACAAGTTTAGAACTGTTATATCTTCCGGGTAAAAAGAACCCTTTATCATATATGATAGCCTTCTCTATTGCTAATAATGCATTTTTTTCTTTTCCTTTTTTTTTTTTTTTTTAAACAGTCTCACTCTGTTGCCCACGCATGATCTATGCTCACTGCAACCTCCGCCTCCCCGGTTCAAGTGATTCTCCTGCCTCAGCCTCCTGAGTAGCTGGGACTACAGGTGCCTGCCACCACTCCCGGCTAATTTTTTGTATTTTTTAGTAGAGACAGGGTTTCATCATGTTAGCCAGGATGATCTCCTGACCTTGTGATCCAACCACCTCGGCCTCCCAAAGTACTGGAATTACAGGCATGAGCCACCGCGCCTGGCCATTTCTAACTTCATTGATCAATTATTACTTGATTGATCCTTTCCTGTTTATGAATAAGTCACAAAGTTTCTCTATGCCTTTGCTTCCTAATAAGCAAATTAAAAATAACATAGGGTTGCTATGAAAAAAGGAATGAATTATTTTTAAGCAGCTTTATCACTTAGTGCTTTGGATTTGAAAACAGAAGCCAGTTATTAATGCATTAAATCTACGCTCTTAAAGGCCTGTAAATGCTACAAAGCTCAAGCATTCCAGGACCATCTTTACAGATAAGGTGTTTGTGCTGCAGAATGATCACTGACTGCCTAGAAAGTGCAAATTTCAGGCTTTTGTTTGGACTTTTCCTCCCAATTTAATTCAGCTCCATTCAATTAATGCTTCCTGAGTGCTCACTGTGTACAGACATTATCCTAGTGACTACAAGAATAAAAACTAAGCAAAGATGGTCTTTGTTATTAACAGATCTACAATCTACCAAGATAAGTTTTTTGTTAGTTTTATATGAGACTATAAAGTAGATTTTGGTAATGACATAAGCAATACAGAGTGTTTGGGTAATTTAAAAGTTGAAGACCAGAATAGGTTACAAGGAGGATGGGCTTAGGATAAGAAGCTAACTGCACTCAATGCATTTTTATATATCAGTTGAATGAATAAATAACAAACGTTCTTTGAACATCTATGTCATGCATTATGAAAGGCAGCTGAATAACACATACTCCCTGCCCCCAAAAATCTTACAGTCTATTTAAGAGAAAGGAAAAAGGATGGCAAGCAGAAAGAGAAATAGTATTTGGGCAAAAGAGGAGTAATATAAGGGAAATTTCAGTCACAAGAAACAGTATTAACAAAGACACAAAGGATCATCCACCAATAATGAAGCAGGCTGGGGCCCAGGGCAGAGAGATAAAGCTGAATTATTAAGATGGTGTCATACTGGAAGATCTTGAATGCTAGACTGAGGATTATGAACTCAAAAGATGATGAGAAATGAAAGATTTTTAAGCAAAGTCCTATGGTACACAAGCTATTGCTTAGACTGATGCAGTAGTATTTCATAATATCTATATTCACTAACATAAAAGTAATGTCTAGGTTATATTTCACAAGAAAAGAACTGCAGAAATACATGTGTAATGTGATCAATTTACGTAAAATTATATGCATAGACAATGACTCTCAGTATGTGCTCTGGGGAAGAAAACTCAAGAGTCGGAGGAGGGGGAAAAGGAACTGTTTAATTTTCACTTCACCCATCCGTAAGATTTTATTTTTATAGGAAAAAACAATGTAAAAAGAAGCTTGGCTATGAAAGGAAGATGGCAAACTATGTATAATGATGCTAGGCTGTACCATTGTGGAATTTAATGCACACATAATTACCTCTCTCATCTTTTCACCAAACATCTCAAAAGAGTAGACTATATCCACTTACTTTAAATGTCCTCTTTGTGTCCCATAAGCACAGGCTTTACAGTCAAACAGAGCGGGGTCAAACCACAATTCTACCACTTACAAGCACACACTAATTACTACCAACCTGGACCTGCCCAAGTATACCAAGTATAACATCAAATTGTTCATACAGATATACACTATATACACACATACACACACATACATACATCAGACAAGCTAAAAGAAAAACATTGCTTGCTATTCAGAAACAATGACTGGCAAATTGTTTACGTAACCAGGCTAACTGACTTACTCTTCTATTGCTCTCTCTTCCCACTTTTGAGATGGGGGGAAGTCAGTATACAAATTGCTTTGTAATCTCTTTTTAACACATAGTAATCTACAGTGAATACTTTTCCAAGATATAATGTTTAATCAACCCACAGTATTCTCTGTTCTACAGATGTTCTATAGTTTATTTTCCATCAATTTGATGTTGATGAACATTTAGACTGCCGCCAGTATTTACTGTTATATACAATACTGTAATTGGGATTATATGAAAATCCATATATTTGTACACATTTCTGATTAATCCCATTGGATAAATTTCTACAGGAAGAATCAGCAAGTCTAAGAAATATAAAACAAAATACTGGGAGTAAAAGGCCAATATGCTCTCTAGAAAGCTTATATTAATTTATACTTTTACCAGCAATGACCTTCTCATACCTCTTAACAAACATCTACCTAGTTTTCTTCTATTTTTAAAATTACCCTTCCTTGTAACAGATGAATTATTGAACAGATTTAAGCTCCCTAAGATAAGGGCCATTGTACCCATTTTTGTTTCCCTTATGGTATCTGGTACAATGCCCGGTACCAGTTTGTAGGTACTAAACTATTTATTTTTTGATATTTATCTTTTGTCTGACTGCTTGTTAGCCCTTTTACTGATCTCTTATCAATGTTAAAGCTTTTACAAGTATTTTTAGTAGAATGCTATTTATTTGCAAATAATGACCATTTGGTCTTTTAAAAACATTTTCCCACACAACACCTATGTACTTTTTAAAATTGTCTCTGTAGCTGGGGTATTAGCCAAAACTTTCAGAACAATGTATTTAATATTAATGATAAATGTAGGCAACCGTGTTTTCTGATTGTAATGGGAATAAACCTAGTATATTACTGTTCAATATGATTGCTAATTTAAAACAGACATCATATTAGACAATATCTATTTTTATTTTTTGAAAGTTGTTTTTAAAAATATTAAATTTTATCAAAAGTCTTTTAGTCATGCACTTAGGTATTATTTTTTAATTTGACCCATTTAGTAGGATAGTATTAGATTTTCTGTTCCTAATTCATCTTTGCATTCCTGAGAGGAACCAGTTTAGTCATAAGAGTTCATATTCATCTTATTCTTACCCTCTACTTTCAGAAAATTGCCAAATCCAGCAGATTTCACTTTTTTTTTTTTTTTTTTTTTTTTGGTGAGACGGAGTCTTCCTCTGTTGCCCAGGCTTGAGTGCAGTGGTGCAACCTCAGCTCACTGCAACCTCCACCTCCCAGGCTCACACAATTCTCTTGCCACAGCCTCCAGAGGAGCTGGGATTACAGGCATGTGTCACCATGTCCGGCTAATTTTTGTATTTTTTGTAGAGACGGGGTTTCACCATGTTGGCCAGGCTGGTCTTGAACTCCTGACCTCTGGTAATCTGTCCGCCTCAGCCTCCCAAAGTGCTGGGATTACAGGTGTGAGGCACTGCACCCGGCCAGATTTCACTATTCTTGCATCCACGTGATTCTCGTTGCTACTACTCTAGTTCAAGCCTTCTTTGCTTCTCAGCTGGACTATAGTAGTGGCTTTTTTTTTTTTTTTGAAATGGAGTTTCACTCTTGTTGCCCAGGCTGGAGTGTAGTGGCTTTTAAATACCTCCCCTTCCTGTTCCTGATATTTCGTTTCCATTACACATGTAGTATACGCCTGCATACAATTTATATAATCTCTCAATTTATTTATAATTTCCTGCAAAAAGGTATTAAATGGGTTGGGCACAGTGACTCACGCCTGTAATCCCAGAACTTTGGGAGGGCTGAGGCAGGTGGATCACGAGGTCAGGAGATTGAGACCATCCTGGCTAACACGGTGAAACCCCATCTCTACTAAAAATACAAAAAATAAGCCGGCCGCCGGGCGCGGTGGCTCAAGCCTGTAATCCC
>NW_012113141.1:5405345-5411913 GCF_000951035.1 Colobus angolensis palliatus
CAAGCAATCCTCCCAGCTTGGCCTCCCAAAGTGCTGGGATTATAGGTGTGAGCCACCGCACCTGGCCTTTTTTTTTTGAGACAGTTTTGCTAGTCGCCCAGGCTGGAGTGCAACGGCACAATCTCAGATTGCAATCTCCGCCTCCTAGGTTCAAGTGATTCTCCTGTCTCAGCCTCCCAAGTAGCTGGAATTACAAACGTGTGCCACCATGTCCGGCTAATTTTTATATTTTTAGTAGAGACTGGGTTTTGCCATGTTGCCGAGGCTGGTCTCGAACTCCTGGGCTGAAGCCATCTGCCTGCCTTGGCCTCCCAAAGTGCTGGGGTTATGGACATGAGCCACCGCACTTGGCCTATGCACATAGGGTTTTAAATGAGGCAAAAGTTTTGTTTCGAGTATCAAAAGATTGGCAACAGACTAAAAGTCAAATAACATGGTACTGATTAGATAAACTATAATACTATGAGCAATAAATAAACTATACATGTGACTAAGGAAGCTTTTAGGTACTGATATAAAAAGATATAAAAAACTGATTAAAAACTGACATAAAATGATATATAAAACTGATATAATTAAAAACTGATATAATAAATTATATTTCTAAGTTTTAAAAGAGGTCTACAACAATGTGCATGCTATGCTACTTGTACAAAAGATGGAGGTAAGAAAAAAATATGTTATATATATTTGTTTACACATCTATAAAATCCCTGGAAGGATACAGAGAAAGTGACACACTGGTTGCCTCTAGAGAGGAAAGCAGGTGGCTGATGAATTTCAGTGGTAGAGAAACTGCACTGCATATCCTTTGCAACTTTAAATTTTTGAACTATGTAAATGTATTATCCATTAACAAGTTAAAATTTTAAAAAATATCCAAAATAAACCAAAACAAAAGTGTATATACTGAATAATTTTATTTAGAGGACATTAAAAAACAAACCAACCAAATCTATGCAATAGAAATCAGAACGGAGGTTGCTTCTGGGAAAAGTGAATTCACTGGAAAAAGGCATGAGGGACCCTCATGGGGTGAAGGCAACGTTCCACGTCTTGATTTGGGTGAGGGTGCACAGGTATAGACATTTTGTCAAAGCTCATCAACTACACCTAAGATCTGTGCATTTTTACTGTAAGTAAATTACACATCAAAGGAAAAACATGCATATACGTATCCAAAGTGTTAATGGTAATTACTTTTAAGTGGTAAGATTACAAGTGATATTTTATTTTTGTGTAAATATAATTACTAGCTTTCCTAAAGTTAACATGTATTACCTTTGTGTTAAGTAAAGCCCCACCATCCTGTTTTCTTCCCGGGCCCCTTATTAAACTCGTACTCCAGGTTGTGCCTTGTTGTGCCATGCTGAAACCCAATTAAAAATCAGCTCACTGCACAGTCTTCTCCAAATCCCAGGAGGATAGGCACTTTCTCCATCTTATCCACATCTATATCCTCAAAATCTGACACCATGCCTTATACAAAATGGGTGTTCAATAAATCTCTGGTAAACATTAAATGGATGTTTTAAGGGGGAAGCTGTTCTGGACAATTTTGAGAAGAATATGGTCACAGGCTGATATACTAGTTTGAATATGTGTCCCTGCCCAAATCTCCTGTTGAATTATAATCCCTAATGTTGGAGGTGGGGCCTAGTGGGAGGTGTTGCAATCATGGGGACAGACCTCTTGTCAATGGCTTGGGCCACCCCTTGGTGATAAATGAGCTCTCACTCTGAGTTCACACGAAATCTACTTGTTTCAAAGTGTATGGCACCTCCCCTGCCACTCTCTGTTGCTTGTTCCTGCTTTTGCCATGTGACATGCTCGATTCCCTTTACCTTCTGCCATAAATGAAGCTTCCTGAGGCCTCCCCAGGAGCCGAGCATGCTTCTTGCAAACCTGCAGAACCGTGAGCTGATTAAACCTCTTTTCTTTATAAGTTACCCAGTCACTGGTATTTCTTTATAGCAATAATGTGAGAACAGCATAATATACGTGCTATATTGTCATTAAGTAAAAATGTGGTGCTGCCTTAAAAACAAAAGGATTTGGCCAGATGCAGTGGCTCACACCTCACATCATGAGGTCAGGAGATCGAGACCATTCTAGCTAACACGAAGAAACACGGTGAAATCCCGTCTCTACTAAATATACAAAAAATTAGCCAGGCGTGGTGGCGGGCACCTGTAGTCCCAGCTACTCGGGAGGCTGAGGCAGGAGAATGGTGTGAACCCGGGAGGCGGAGCTTGCAGTGAGCTGAGATCGCGCCACTGCACTCCAGCCTGGGCGACAGAGCAAGACTCCGTCTCAAAAAAAAAAAAAAAAAAAAAAAATTTTAGGATCAATCAAAAAACAGCTGGAAAAAACGCTGTCTTGACATTGAACCCAGGTCATGGGGATGCTCTGTAGCCTAGGAATCCTAATAGTAAAGATTCCCTTAACACTTCAAGGCCTTATTATTGCATAACACCAAAACTTTTCTCAGTATGAAATTAGTAACTCAACTATTTCAAGCAGACACTTTTCTTTCCATGTTGCCCAATGTGGTCTCAAACTCCTGGGCTCAAGCAATCCTCCCAGCTTGGCCTCCCAAAGTGCTTGGGTTACAGGCATGAGTCACTGCGCCTGGCCCAGATACTTTTTCTAATTAAGAAAAATTGCAGCCCCAATCATAATAAGTCTTCCTATAGCCACCCCTAATAAGAAGTGAAACATTTCAAAACACAAGCCAAGCTCTGAACTGTCATCTGAGGTATGTAGCTTCAATCAATACACAATATATCTCCATTCCATGCACTAGCCAAAGAATTCAATTTGAAATATTGCCACTGAATCCTATCAAAGTGAAGTCAAAAAAGTCTGTTTGAAAAAAAGTTTCACACTAAATATACATCCCCCACCATTTCTAAAGCTCTTACCCTGCATAGTTAAATCACCAGAAAGCATCACACCATTGGCTTAGATTCCCACTAAAATGTTTTTAATGGGTTATATTTAATGTTACATCTGCAATTTCTAGGGTCAGCAGAAGAAAGACCCATAAGAACAATGTTTTTATCTTCTGCAAAATTCCTGTTAAAGACACTGTCCATCATCATTTAGCATTCTTTATTAAGATTTACATGACAGGCCGGGTGCGGTGGCTCAAGCCTGTAATCCCAGCACTTTGGGAGGCCGAGACGGGTGGATCACGAGGTCAGGAGATCGAGACCATCCTGGCTAACATGGTGAAACCCCATCTCTACTAAAAAATACAAAAAACTAGTTGGGCGAGGTGGCGGGCGCCTGTAGTCCCAGCTACACGGGAGACTGAGGCAGGAGAATGGCGTAAACCTGAGAGGCGGAGCTTGCAGTGAGCTGAGATCGCGCCACTGCACTCCAGCCTGGGCGACAGAGCAAGACTCCGTCTTAAAAAAAAAAAAAAAAAGATTTACATGACAAACTTTTGACAGACTGAGAACCAGAAAATGTTACTCTCCTGAAAAAACTGTTATACTGCGGTTGGCTGCACAACAGCCTGAGTGTACTTAACACTACTGAACTGTGCACTTAAAATGGTTATGATGGCAAATACTATGTTGTATTTTACCACAACTGAAAATTTTTTTAAACTATAAAAAAAATTGTCATACTGCTTTATCAGACAAGAACTATAATAAGTGGTGTACTTCTTTTTGTAATTTAGTTCAAGTACACTGGTGTCAGAAAATAGTACCAAACTTTAATGCTCAAGTACAATTATTATCTTACCTTGATTTTCAGGTAGAATTTTCTCCCTATACCATCCTTATGGTTTCTAAATCTCTGACTGTAACATTTCTTTTGTATACATGTCCTCTTAACTACCTCAAATACTTGGAATTAGATGGGGTACTAAGAACAAAAAAAAAGTTAGAAACAATGAAACAGGATCCAAAGTCTGCTTTATGAGCAGAAACACAAACTCTTTCAACCTACCCCTAAGATTTATCAAGAGGGAGATTGAAGAGCAGGATAGAAATCCAATGGTTTGCCCGATAAACACTTTGTCTTGGTGGCCAAACAATTACATCTGGGACACCAGTAAGCAAATTACTTTCCAACTGATGTCACGTGAGGCAATAATCAGGCATTAACGTTTGTTCATGGGTATTTTCTCTCCTCTTTCTAGTCCCTTTAAACTTCTGTGGTTTGACGTCAGACCTGCTGGGAAAACTGAGGCACAGGAGGGTGTTGCTGGGACTGAAGAAGAGCTGCACATCTGTCAGACTCCATACTCAGAGCCAGTGCACAGTCTGTATCCTACATCTCACAAAGAAAAGTCACCAGGGACACAGCCGGAGCTTCCGAATTTACTAAACACTGAATAATTCATTCAAAATCTATAGAGCTACATAAGCCTTTCACTGAAAAACTGAAATAAAAATCCTGTTTTTGGTCTTATAGCATCCTTCAAATTAAAAAACTACCCCCAAATTTAAAACGAATACTCAACTACTCATTTCTTTAATATAGCCATATAGCACCACAGTTTAAATCAAATTCCAATATAGCCACATTTATTTCAATACTCCAATTTTAAAAACCATCAAATTAAACTACAGCACACTATGTACAGGTCTGTTTATTTTTCAGTGTTTTGCTTTCATATTTTAATTTGGGACCACTACACCATAAAAGGTTCAGGTTAGAAATGCCATTATTTACGAATTTTTTTTTCTAAGTATATACCAAGCACAAAGATTAACGTCAAAGAGCAAGAAAAAATTCAATGATCCAATTTACTGATTTACTTACCAGAGCTTTAACAGAAGTACCCTTTTTGTTTTTTTAAGAAGTAGTCTCTTCTCAGAAGTAAATCAATTTTGCACTTTTTACTTTTTAAACAAATGCATGTGATGGGGGAAATTAGGAGAAGAAGGTTGGGGAGGCTTGCTTTATTTTACTCGCTGGTTCCACATCTTTCCAGCTTTTTAAAAAGAGCATCTTTAAACAAATTTTTGCATGCACTGCAGATTTTTGGCAGGGTAACTTTGTCCTATTTCAAAAGCTTTGCTGAATTTGAAAAACTACAATTACTGTTTTCATACTGTCATGTCAAAAATTCTGAGGAACTATTAAGACTGCTCTTTATTCCCTAGGCACACTAACTCTGACATGCTTAAAAGGCTCCGATTTGGCATTTAGTCACAAAAGGCACCAAGAGACATAAAAGGGAGGAACTCAGCTAAATCTTCCCATAGCTTAGGATAAAGCTTCAGTGATTAAAAACCTGTGACCTGATTTTCAAAAGGTAAAAAGAACAAATACTTCTCTAAACAAATATTTTATCTACCTTTAAATTTTTTCTTAGCAGGATTATCCCAATGGCAGCCAAGGAAATGCAGCAGCTTTCAGTTTAGTTTAGCAAAAAGTAAACTGGAAATAAGTTAAAGTATCAGAACTGATCCTTAAACCATGTAAAATTGCCTTGCTTTGTAAAATAAAGCATAATATTTTGCTTTAGACAAGGGAAACAGCAAGTATCTAATGACAAACACCAAATTATTTTGCATTTCAGGTAAGATCTAGAGAAAACAGACATGTCTGTTACTGAGCAAAGAACATGACAAGAAGTGTTTTTGCTCTCTCAGATTCAGAAAGGATAGGAGACTGCAAACCCTATCAGATTATGATCTTGCTCAAGAAAAATAGTTTATCTTTGAAACAATTAGTGGAAAAGGATAACTGGCCCATAAAGTGTTTGTATTACACAGTTTCTTTTCTTTTTTTCTTTTTTGAGACGGAGTCTCACTCTGTCGCCCAGGCTTGAGTGCAGAGGCGCCATCTCGGCTCACTGCAAGCTCCGCCTCCTGGGTTCACACCATTCTCCTGCCTCAGCCTCCCAAGTAGCTGGGACAACAGGCCCGCCACCATGCCCAGCTAATATTTTGCAGTTTTAGTAGAGGCAGGGTTTCACCGCGTTAGCCAGGATGGTCTTGATCTCCTGACCTCGTGATCTGCCCACCTCAGCCTCCCAAAGTGCTGGGATTACAAGTGTGAGCCACCACACCGAGCTACACAGTTTCATATACAACATAACTAGAGAAAAATTTTAGATCCTTTTACCTTGTTCTATCCAAAGAACCAGGTAAACCATTTCTATAAGGCCATGTTAGAATAGCATGGGGTCTGCCTACAAGAATGGAATAAAAAAACTATTTGAGTGAATTGGCTTTCACATTTCTCTCCTTTGTCAGTCTTAAGTAAAAGGAAGAAAGTAAAGGGAAATAGGGGAAGATACGGTTCTTTGAAATAAAGCTGTTATGTCAGATGTATGTGTAAATTAAAATTTTACAGTAAAAAAGAGTAACAACTCTGCCCTCAGAACAGTAATGCTTTCCCTGAGTCAAAACAGATTGCTTAGACTATTTCTGGTATCCTTTTTGAACTGCCTGGACGTGCCAGCTCACGCCTGTAATCCTAGCACTTTTGGAGGCCGAAGCAGGAAGGTTGCTTGAGACCAGGAGTTTGAGACTAGTCTGGGCAACAGAGCAAGACTCCATCCCTAAAAATAAATAAATAAATAAATAAAATAATAATA
>NW_012113141.1:5412273-5413466 GCF_000951035.1 Colobus angolensis palliatus
AGGCAGGAGAATGGCGTGAACCTGGGAGGCGGAGCTTGCAGTGAGCCAAGACTGTGCCACGTCACTCCAGCCTGGGCGACAGAGCGAGACTCTGTGTAAAAAAAAAAAAAAAAAGAAAGAAAAAAAAAAAAAAAAAAAGAAAGTCAGTGTTTCTAAAATATAATGAAGACTTTCCAGAGAATCGTGTTATAATGTTTGAGTTACTGTAGTAGACAGAATAATGACCCCCAGAGATGTTGATGTCCCACTCTCTGGAATTTATAAATATTCTATCTTACATGGCAAAGAGACTTTTGTAGATGGGATTAAGGCTACAGATTCTGATATGAGAGGTTAGCCTGGATTACCTGAGTGGGCTCCATCAAATCGCATGAATCCTTCCCATGTCATACACCCTCTAGTTCAAAAGCAAGTCTGTAACACCAAAAAGAAGCCAGCCCAAGTAGACCACCCAACCCCATCCCTGAGGATTACTCACTTAATGAATTCCTCTTTACACTGCTGCAGCATCTCACATGTCTGCTGGATCTCTTCCTCACTCAAAAGCACCAACATCCCAATAGTGAGATGAAGCTTCTTGGGATTCTGGAAAATGCTGCTGTCAACCCCATGATCCTGTTATCAAAGGAAGAAAAACAAGAAACTCTGCCCTTACAAAGGCAAATGGCAAGAATAAAATTGAGTCCCCAGAAATAAACCCACACACCTACAGCCAAGTGATTTTCCACAAGGTGGCAAGACCATTCAATAGAGACAATCTCCTCAATAAATGATGCTGGAACAATAGAATACCCACATGCAAAAGAATAAAGATAGACTACAACCTCCTACCATATAAAACAATTAACACAAAATAGATCATGACCTGGAATTCGGCAATGGATTCTCAGATATGACACCAAAAACATGGACGACAAAAGAAAAAAATAAACTGGACTTCATCAAATTAAAAAACTTTTGTGCATCAAGGACACTATCAGGAAAGTGAAAAGAAGCCTACAGAATGGCAGAAATATTTGCAAGTAATTTACTTGATAAGGGTCTAGTATCCAGAATATACAAAGAACTCTTCCAATTCAACAACGAAAATACCATCTAATATTTTTATTTTTTTATTTATATTTATTTATTTGTTTATTTTTGAGACAGAGTCTTGCTCTGTTGCCCAGGCTGGAGGGCAGTGGCGCAATCTT
>NW_012113141.1:5414921-5433556 GCF_000951035.1 Colobus angolensis palliatus
TGCACTCCAGCCTGGGTGACAGAGCGAGACTGACACTGTCTCCAAAAAAAAATTGTGGCTCTGGGAAGCACAAAAAGTAAATATACCTCATGAATCCCTTTTTTAAAAAATTCAGGTGAAATTTGCATAATATAAAATTAACCATTTTAAAGTGTACAATACAGCAGTATTTATATTTAGTGTATTCAATGTTGTGCAACCACCAGCATTCTTTAATAGCAAAACTTTATCATCTGATAAAAGCATTCCATACCCATTTATTTATTTACTTTATTTATTTTTATTTTATTTTTATTTTTTGAGATGGAGTCTTGCTCTGTCGTCCAGGCTAGAGTGCAATGGTGCAATCTTGGCTCTCTGCAACCTTTGCCTCCTGGGTTCAAGCAATTCTCCTGCCTCAGTCTTCTGAGTAGCTGAGATTACAGGTGCCTGCTACCATTCCTGGCTCATTTTTGGATTTTTTGTAGATGGGGTTTTACCATGTCGGACAGGCTGGTCTCGAAGTACTGACCTCAGGTGATCTGCCCACCTCGGCTTCCCAAAGCGCTGGGAATATAGGCGTGAGCCACCATGTCCAGCCCTCATACCCATTTAAATAATCACTCCTCTTTCTCCATGTCCCATCCCCTAGTGACCTATAATTTCCTTTTTGTCTATCTGGATTTATCTATTCTGGATACATTATATAGAAAGAATCATACAATATAAGACCTCTGTGACCAACTTCTTTCATTTAGCATGATGTTTTCAAGGTTCATCCAAGCTAAAGCATTATCACTGCTTCATTCCTTTTTAGAGTTAAATAATATTTTAGTGTACGTATGTACCAAAATGTGCTTATTAATTCATCTACTGATGAAGATTTGGGTTTTTTGCACCTTTGCTATTAGGAAGAATGCTGCTATAAACATTTGTGTACAAATTTCTGTGTTGACATATGCTTTCAGTTATTTGGGGTACAGGAGTAGAACTGCTGGGTCACATGGCAATTCTATGTTTAAATTTTGAGAAACCACCAAACCATTCTCTACATTGGCTGAACTAACAAACATTCCCAGCAGCAGTATATGAAGGTTCCTGTTTCTCCACATCTTCACTGACACTTCCTTTTTAAAAAAATGATAGCGATCCTAGTGGGTATAAAGTGGTATTACATTGCGGTTTTGATTTGCATTTCACTAATGATCAATGATGATGACATCTTTTCATGTGCTTTTTGGATATTTGTACATCTTCTTTGGAGAAATGTCTGCTAAAATCTTTTGCCCATTTAAAAATTGTCTTTTTATTGTTGAGTTATAAGAATTCTTTATAAATTATTGATACTATACCCATATCGGACCATGGATCCCTTTTAAAGGAAGGTAGGTCTCAAATTTCATTAATCTCATTCTGTAAATGAAAACAAGAAAAAAAAAAAGTTGAAGCTCTTCTATTCCAACAGGAACAAAACAGGTATCCTATCACTGAATTGCAAGTTCTTATTGTATAATCAGATGTCTGGCCTAATAAAATGCCCTGAAGGCAGAGAAATGTATTTTATCAAATGTGAATAGCTTACATCCTGTTCTTGGTTTGCCTAAGGCTTACTGCCTAATATTTGCCTTGGCAACAGTAGTTAGTTGATTCTTCCTTTTCTAAGTGTTAATGGAACTTGAGCTATTTTTATGTCTGATGGAAAGTTTTGTGATTCCACACATCAATACAAATTGCCTCATTTAATGAAAGTGACTGTAAGGAACAATCAGCTTTAATTGTGTCAAGGAAGGCTAAGTGCAAAGCTTATCACCCCAGCATCTCTAACCCATGGCCTGCCACATTAGAAAAGGCATGCAAAGCCCCTCAAATGATTTTAATATGCACAACTCCATCCCAAACTACAATTGAGAATTACTCCCCAGCAATAACTGTATATTTGTTGGGCCCTTGCTCTGCTCCAAACATTTTCTATGCAACGTACAGACAAATATCTTATGAGGGAAGCACTATTATCAGCCATACTTTATGGATGAGGAAACTGAGGCACTGAGAAATTAAGCCACTTTGCCAAGGTAACATTGCCAGGAAGAGATGAGGTCAAAATTCAAACCCAGGCAGTCAGGCCCCAAAGCCTATACTTTTGATCAATATTATATACATAGCCTTCCTAGTAATAGTTGCCCAAAGGGGACTAGGACCATAGGACACCACCCACAGGCAAGCCCTTATGCATTTCAACACAACTCACTCAATAAATGGATCTAATCACTGTATTAGCCCTGAAAATAAAGAGAATCTCATAATTCTATGAAAGGAAAGTGGTTTTAATATCTGTCTTTTCTAGCCAGGCACAGTGGCTCATGCCTGAAATCTCAGCACTTTGGGAAGCCAAAACGGAAGGATCACTTGAGGCCAGGAGTTCAAAACCAGTCTGGGCAACATAGACCAGTTCAAGACCAGCCTGGCAAACATGTTTCTTTTTGTAGAGAAAAAAAAAAAACAACATAATTGAGTTTTTTTCTCTACAAAACACACACACACACACAAACACACAATATCTGCCTTTTTTTAGATATGACACCAAAAGCATTATCCATAAAAGAAAAAAAAAATGGATAAAGTGAACTTAATCAAAATTTAAAACTTGCACTTCAAAAGATACTATCAAGAAAATGAAAAGATAAGCCACAGAGAAAAATATTTGGGAGAAAGACTTTCGCAAGTCCTACGTCTGATAAATATAAACATAAGAAACTCTTAAAGTTCAACAATAAAAAGATACATAATCCAATTTTAAAATAAGCTAAAGATTTGAACAGATATTTTCCCAAAAGAGGATATACTAATGGCTAATAAACTTATGAAAAGAGGCTCAACATCATTAGTCATCAAATAAGTGCAAATCAAAACCAAAATGAGATATTACCTCAGACCCATCAGAATTATTATAATCAAAAAGATAATAACAAGTGTAGATGAGGATACGGAAAAATTGAGCAGCCACTTTGCAAAACAGAAATTTGTAAAATGGCACGGCCACTTTGGAAAACAGTTTGGCAGTTACTCAAAAAATTAAACATAAATTTACAAAAATTCACAGAAAAAAATAAAACCCAGCCATTTCACTCCTAATGAAATGAAAACAAAGGTCCACCTAAAGATGTGTACGTGAATCTCACAGCAGTATTATTTATAATAGCCAGAGAGTAGGAACAATCCACAAGTTCATCAACTGGTGAATGAATAAACAAAATAGAGGCTAGCCATATATGCAACACTATTCGGAAATCAAAAGTAATGAACTACTAACACATGCAAAAGTACAGCTAAACCTCAAAACATTATGCTAAGTAAAAGAAGCCAGATGCAAAAGACTATGTATTATATATGATTCTATCTATATGAAATATCCAGAAAGGACAAATCTAACGAGACTGAAATCAGGTTAATAGTTGCCCGTGGTGAGGAGTGGGGCGGCAAACAGGTAAAAGGGAACTTTTTAGGGTATTCTAAAGCTGGATTGTGGTAATGATTGTACAACTCTGTAAATTTGTTTAAAATCACTAAATTGTACACTTAAAATGAATTTTATGGTATGTAAATTATACCTTAATGAAGCTGTTAAATAAGTTGTGTTTACGTCTTTTTTTTTTTTAAGACAAGGTCTCCTCTGTTACCCAAGCTGGGGTGCAGTGGCAGGATCATGAATCCTGCAGCCTCAAACTCCTGGCCTCAAGCAATCCTCTCTCCTCAGCCTCCCAAGTAGCTGGGACTACAAGCTCACATCACCAAACTCAGCTAATTTTTTAAAAAATTTTTGGAGAAATGGGGTCTCATTATGTTGTAAAGGCTGGTTTCAAACTCCTGGCCTTAAGCAGGCCTCCCACCTGAAGCTACCACACCTGGCTAGCTCACCAGCGGTGGCTCACGCCTGTAATCTCAGCACTTTGGGAGGCCGAGGCAGGGGGATCACAAGGTCAGAAGACTGAGACCATCCTGGCTAACACGGTGAAACCCCGTCTCTACTAAAAATACAAAAAAAATTAGCCAGGCGTGGTGGCACGCGCTTGTAGTTCCAGCTACTCAGGAGGCTGAGGCAGGAGAATTGCTTGGACCTGGGAGGTAGAGGTTGCAGTGAGTCGAGATCGTGCCATTGCACTCCAGCCTGGGTGACAGAGCAAGACTCCGTCTCAAAAAAATAAATAAATAAAATAAAATACTTTTAAAAATCAAAGAAAAAACTCAAAATGCTATTGAACAATAGGCAAAAGACAGACACTTCACAAGAATAAAGATATAAAAATGACTCGAACATGTAGAAAGACATACAATTTTGCTCATTTAAAAAATGCAAATTAAAACTACACTGAATACCATTTCTCACCCATCAAACTGACAAAAATTCAAAAGCTTCACAATACACTCTGTTGGAGTGCTGTAGGGACACGGGCACGTTCATACATTGCTAGTGGAAATGCAAAATGGTACAATCCCTGTGGAGAGAAATTTGGCAATATCTAACAAAACAAAAGACACCATCAATAAGTATTTACCATCTGACCCAATGCTCTGGACTGAATTGTGTCCCCCTCAAATTCATATGCTGAAGCCTTTCTACCCAATGTAAACGTATTTGGAGACAGGGCCTTTTGGGGATAAATTTAAACGAGGCCATAAGGGTGAGGCCCTAATCCAACAGGACTGGTGTCTTTATACAGAAGAAGAAACACCAGGAGTGAGAAAGCACAGAGAAAAGGCCGGCAAAGAGAAACAGTCGCGTGAGGACATAGCAAGCAGGCGGCCATCCGCAAGCCAGGAAGAGGCTATAGCAGAAAGCAACCCTGCCAGCACCTTGATCTTAGTCTTTCAGCTTCCGGGGCTAAGAGAAAATAAATTTCTATTGTTGAAGCCACCCGGTCTGCGGTATTCTACGACAGCAGCCAGAGCAGATGAATACACCCAACAATCCTACTTCTAGGAATTTATCCTGAAGATACATTAACAATGTAAAATATGTATGCATGAGGTTAGACATTACAGCATTACTGCAAAACACTTAAATGCTCAAGTACAGAATGGCTGAAAACTATGTATAAATACATATATAATATGATCTGGAGTGATTTTTCAGGACCTATTATTAAATGAGAAAAGCACAGTGCAGGACTGGGCGGGGTGGCTCACACCTGTAATCACAGCACTTTGGGAGGCCAAGGTGGGCAGATCACTTGAGACCAGCCCAGGCAACATGGTGAAACCTCGTCTACACAAGAAATAAAAAAATGAGCCAGGTGTGGTGGCACACGCATGCCGATAGTTCCAGCTACTCGGGAGGCTGAGGTGGGAGGATCACTTGAGTCCCAGAGGTCGAGGCTGCAGTGCGCTGTGACAGTGCCATTGCACTCCAGCCTGAGCGACAGAGCAAAATCCTGTCTCAAAAAAAAAGACAAATGCAGAAGAGCTTCTGTACTTGCTACCATTTGTTTAAGAAAGAAGGTAAAATACGAAAACATACATTAATATATATATGCTTATTTTTACAAAAACAAACACAGGACAAATAAACCAGAAAACAGTGATACTGGTCACCCCCAAGGGATGAAGAAGAAAGGGGCAGAAAGAATACAAGAACGTGTGACACTTCTGGGTATGTATGCCTCTTACACAGTTTTGACTTTTGGAAGCACGATAATGGTCTACATATTCAAACCTAAAATAAAATAAACAAGTATGGAAAGGGGAAAGAAACCTAATTTGAAAGTAAACTAAAAATAAACCTAACTGTATTTTACATGAATATCAAATCCACACTAGAGGGGGTTTAAAAAGAATCAACAAACACAAGGCTGGGTGTGGTGGCTCACGCCTGTAAGCCCAGCACTTTGGGAGGCCAAGGCGGGTGGATCGCCCGAGGTCAGGAGTTCGAGACCAGCCTGGCCAACATGGCAAAACCCCACCTCTACTAAAAATACAAAAATCAGCTGGGTATGGTGGCACTCGCTCGCCTATAATCCCAGCTACTTCGGAGACTGAGGCAGAAGAATCACTTGAACCTGGGAGGAGGAGGTTGCAGTGAGCCGAGATCACGCCATTGCATTCCAGCCTGGGCAACAGAGTGAGACTCTGCCTCAAAACAAACAAACAAAAAAAAAATATTTGACTTCATATCACAGTTTCGGGTAGGGTTAGGGGAAAGACTGCAAACAAATCCTCAATTCTATTTTATTTGGTTTATTCCTCTAGAGGTACAGGCAAAGCAAATCCGAACTATTTTAGAGGTATTACGGGACTGAGCAAATGAGTAAAGGTGTTGATGATGCTGGAAGCCAGGGTTCTTGCTGTGGAAGGAGGGACATACTAATATGAAATAGGGAAGAGCAAGAAAGAACCCTGTAGGGATGGACTGAAATTGGAGCTATCTGTGTGAACTCTTGATTTCTAAACTACGTACATAAATGAATAGGTGCCCATGTATATGCATGTATACGTATGTTGTGTGTGTTTGCATATAGTTCCTAGATCTGTCACACTGAAAGGGCATAAAAGCAGACATCCTGAGCATATGTGGCATCCATGTCTAGCCCTAACACCACCTCCCACTAAAAAGGAGCAGGGCTCCTTGGAGAAATGTCTGATTCCAGGGCTGGAACATCAAAGTAAAAGACAAGCCTGGAACAGTTTTTTATGCCAGAAAGTATGGAAAACACTAAAAAGAAAAGGTAGAGGGGAGTAGGTATGTCACCAACATAGGAGCCAGCTTGAAGGAAGCCCCACTGGTTAAATCAGGGACAGTTTGAGCACCAAATAATAAAGTGTAACAAACTACTGAAAAAATAGAAATGTATGATTCTGTATCAATGATTGATAAACTGATAGATGAGAAGGGAGAGTTGTTTCTTACAGTAGAATACCAAATGCCAACTGATCAACAGAGAAAACACTAGAGTTGGAAAATTATAATTTTGTAATTGTAATAGCAAAATTCATGGCCGGGCGCAGTGGCTCATGCCTGTAATCCCAGCACTTTGGGAAGCCAAGGCAGGCAGATCACCTGAGATCAGGAGTTCGAGACCAGCCTGGCCAACATGGTGAAACCCCATCTCTACTAAAAACACAAAAATTAGCAGGGCATGGTGTCATATGCCTGTAATTCCAGCTACTCAGGAAGCTGAGGCAGGAGAATCGCTTGAACCAGGGAGGCGAAGGTTGCAGTGAGATGAGATCGTGCCATTGCACTACAGTCTGGGTAACAAACAAGAGCGAAACTCCATCTCAAAAAAAAAAATTTCAGGCAAGAATCATTAAAGGATGTTAAATCTAAGGAGAAATTTTGTTGAGGAGTAGAATATTTGCATAGTCTTAAATTGTCCTCTTATAGATTGTTTATTGGTTGAAAGGTAAAAATATAGTAACTATAAAGAAATTAACACTGACTGGATGGTGTCAAAATTAACATCACCAAGGAGGGACACTGTATACTCTGAGAAGGACACATCATCACTTATGCAATGCTCCATCCAGGAATACCTAAGTCTACTCATGAGGAAAAGCCAGACAGATCAAAAGTGAGAAGCATTCTATTTAAAAAGTCAACGTCAAGAAAGACAAAGAGCCGGTGAGGCACCGCGCACCTGGAATCCTGGCTACTCAGGAGGCTGGGGTGGGAGGATCACCTGAGCCCAGGAGTTCAAGGTGCAGTGGTGCTCACAACACTGCACTGCACCCTGGGTGACAGCAGAGTGAGACTCTCTCTAACTCAAAAAAAAAAGAAGAAGAAAGGCAGACAAAGAAAGCCTGTGGAAATGTTCCAGATTGAAGGAAGCTAGAAACGTGACAATTAAACAACACCTAATCCTCGACTGAATCCCAAACTAGAGGGGGAAAAAATGCTACAAAGGATATTACTGGATTAAGC
Source organism: Colobus angolensis palliatus (assembly GCF_000951035.1). Lineage (NCBI taxonomy): Eukaryota > Metazoa > Chordata > Mammalia > Primates > Cercopithecidae > Colobus > Colobus angolensis. Next base: position 5,422,816 of record NW_012113141.1, read on the forward strand.
GACAAAATTTGAACGTGGATGGTAAATTAGATAAAACTATCAATGTTAAATGTATTGAGGTTGAGAACTATAACACTATTATGCTTAAAAAAGTTTTGCCAGACACAGTGGTGCATGCCTATAGTCTCAGCTGCTCAGGAGGCTGAGGTGGAAGGGATAGTTTGAGACCAGGAATTCAAAACTAGCCTGGACAACATAGCAAGACCCCACCCCACTCCCCCCAATATTTTTAATTAAAAGATTTTGAAATATTTAGGATTAAAGGGCTATGACATGTGCAACTCACTCTAAAGCAGTTCAGAAAGAAAAAAATGGAATACTAAAACAAATAGTGAAATATTCACAATAGGTGAATCTGAGTAAAGGATACTATTCTTTTCTTCAAATTTTCTGTGAGTTTAAAACAACTTCCTGCATAAATTCTCTATTGGTGCTATAACAAATTACCACAAACTTTGTGGCTTACAACAATATGAACTTATCCTACCATCTTCTGGAGGTCAGAAGTCTAACATGAGTCAGCAGGGCTGCATTCCTTGAGGAGGCTCCAAGGCAAATCATTTCCTTGACTTTTCTAGCTTCTAGAGGCTACCTGAATGTCTTGGCTCAGAGTCACATCACTCCAATCTCCACTTTAATTGTCACGTCTCCTTCTCTGACTCTGACCTTTCTGACTTCCTCTTTTTTTTTTTTTTCTTAGACAGAGTCTTGCTCTGTTGCCCAGGTTGGAGTACAATGGCAAGATCCTGGCTCACTGCAACCTCCGCCTCCTGGGTTCAAGCTATTCTCCTGTCTCAGCCTCCCGAGTAGCTGGGATTACGGGCGCCCGCCACCACGTCCAGCTAATTTTGTAGTGATGGGGTTTCACCATGTTGGTCAGGCTGATCTCGAACTCCTGACCTCAGGTGATCTGCCCACCTTGGCCTCCCAAAGTGCTGGGATTACATGTATGAGCCACCACGCTCAGTCCCAACTCCATCTTATAAAGACCCATCTCAACATCCTTAACTTTATCACATCTCAAAGTCTCTTTTGCCATAAAAGGTAATAGTCACCGGTTATGGGATTAGGATATGAATATCTTTGGAGTGCCATTGTTCTGCCTGTCACATGCCCCCTTCCCAAAATGCTTTTTAAGGCATCTTTGGGGAAATACACTTGGGTGATAAAACTAAAGAAAACTAAGGATGTGATTACTGTAAAAGTTGGGACAGTGGTTACCCTTCAGGAGAAGAAGACAGAGGCAAGACAAGGAAGTCTAGGGTGCTGATAAGATTGTATCTCCAGCCTGTATGGTGGTTATAAAAGCATCCATTTGTTCTGTACCGTCTTCTGATGTGTGTTACACTGAACAATTTTGAAGTTTTTTTAGAAAAACTCTAAGCACAAGGCTGGTGCAGTGGCTCACCCCTGTAACCCCAGCACTTTAGGAGGCCGAGGCGGGCGGATCACGAGGTCAGGAGTTTGAGACCAGCCTGGGCAACATGGTGAAACCCTGTCTCTACTACACATACAAAAAATTAGCCAGGCCTAGTGGTGCATGCCTGTAATCCCAGCTACTCTGAAGGCTGAGGCAGGAAAATCGTGTGAACCCAGAAGGCAGAGGTTGCAGTGAGCCAAGATTGCACCACTGCGCTGCTATCTGGGCAACAAAGCAAAACTCAGTATCAAAAAAAAGAAAAAAGAAAAAGAAAAACTCTAAGCACAAATAAAAGAGGAAACCGTTTGTTTTTAAGCTTTTATAGATGTTGGGCTTTTTTTTTTTTCTTTTACTTTTGTAGAAATGGGGTTGTGCTATGTTGACAAGGCTGGTCTTGAACTCCTGGCCTCAAGTGATCCACTGGCCTCAGCCTCTCAAAGTGCTGAGATTACAGGCATGGGCCACCACACCTAGCCCAATGTTGAGACTTTTTAAAGGTAAAATTACCCTAGTTCCTCTAAAAATATGTATTTTTATATTATATATAATATTTTTATATTTTACATATATATAATATATAGTCACTATATATAATATATATATAATACATAATACAGTGACTAGAGAGAGAAAAACAAGGGAAAAAAATGCCCTGTCACTGGCATGCCAAATCAAGACTTAACTAGTAGAGCCAGACTCAATTCCAAAGGCCTGAAAGTACACATAAGTACCTTTCTAGACCCGGAAATGACTACGAAACATAGGAGGAAAACGGCCTAATGGTTTAAAATTCCCAGCTTACTATCTCAGTCACTTTCACATTCCATTGCTCTTTCTTCCTTTCTCTTTCTCTTTATTTTTTTTTTTTTTTTTGGAGACGGAGTCTCGCTCTGTCGCCCAGGCTGGAGTGCAGTGGCCGGATCTCAGCTCACTGCAAGCTCCATCTCCCGGGTTCACGCCATTCTCCTGCCTCAGCCTCCCGAGTAGCTGGGACTACAGACGCCCGCCATCTCGCCCGGCTAGTTTTTTGTATTTTAGTAGAGACGGGGTTTCACCGTGTTAGCCAGGATGGTCTCGATCTCCTGACCTTGTGATCCGCCCGTCTGGGCCTCCCAAAGTGCTGGGATTACAGGCTTGAGCCACCGCGCCCGGCGTCTCTTTCTCTTTATTCTTCAACCTTATATTGCATAAATTTGCCCTAATATCCAGCTAGAAAAATGAAGTTCTACAACTTTGCTTTCCCTGCCTTACCCTTTGGGAGCCTAGCACTCTAGTCAACTTGAGTTTACTTGCCAAGAAAAACCGAGTACTGGGAAACAAAACACACAGAAGGCAATGGAGCAGGAAAAGGTACAGACAGGACACCTAAGGGTCACACAATCGAAAGTCCTTTTTCAAATTTTGAATCATAAGGGTTCAAATAATCCTTTACTCTACTGTAGACTATATAGTTTACAAGTAACTCCACTGGACAGTCTTTTAATGAATGGAGAAACTCTCTAAACTGCCCTACCTCACAATGCCATCTACCAAGAGAAACTTTTCTCTTACTGAATTATCTAAATTTAATTTGGAACCAAACAATCTTCAAGGCAATAGCATAAATCTCTAGAGCCACTGTTTTTCTTTGCTCGGAATATATCATATTCCTGCTGCAAGCCCATTCACTGAGATGAATGAAGACCAACCAACATCAAATTCTTTACTGCAGGGGTTTAATTACACTGGGCCCTGCTCCAAGTTCGCCATTACTTGGAGCTGGAATTATCTTACTCCATTAGGTTGGCCACCCAGGCTGGCGCCTCAAAGTTCTAATGGTATTGACCTTCCACCCAGAAGAGAACCTAAGGGTGAAGTAACAGGAATTTCCTGGGGCAGTTTTGTGTATGAAAATAAACATGTTTCTTTATGGCTAAGTCACACCACCACTGAGCCTCAGTTTCTTTCTTGTTAAATAAAGCCTCATGCATGTATGCAAAAGCCTCCTCTAAAGAAAACTTATGTACATGCCTAAGTCACAGTTCACCGAGTTCAAGGTCATGTCCTGACTCATCAGTCCTGGGTGCACGGGCCTTAGCCCTCTCATTCAAACTGCAGCTCAAGATTTACCACTAGCAGTCACCACATCATCACAGGTCCTTCACTAGTATCACTTTTAATCCAGCACCCTGGGCTCGACTGGGGCAGAAGTGCTCATAATACTATCAGTAGGAACAACTAACAAGACATAATAAAATCTACAGATATCAAGCTTGGGGAAAAGGCCAGTATAGAGCAGTATGGATTAGTTCATCATGAAGCATTCTCTGCTTCCTTAAAGCTCAACCATCCTTTCCATGAGATGGGATACAACACAGGTGCAACTGCCAGAGCTGTCAGCAAGTAGAAGGGAGGCCTCTTTCCAGACATAGACCTGTAAGCTCACGCTCCACTACATGATAATGAAGAATCTGATCCAAATGTGTAGCACCCAGAATGTAAATAATTTATAGCCCTCTGCCTTGATGGTACATGCCAATTCCGAGGGACAAAAAATAATTCTCAAATCATATTCACATATATCTTTTAGGAACTCCAGGTATAACAACAGTTTGTGCCTTTAACCCGGAGTAGAGTCTAGGGTTCTAATTCCAACTTTGTCACAAAGCAGCTGTAATTAGGCAAATCATGTCACTTTTCTAGCCTCAGCTTCCTCCTCTGTAAAATAAGGGAGGTGGCCTGGTTTACCTGTAAGTCAAAGGACTTATAAACTTTTTACATGTTCCCACAAAACCTAAATAATTATCTGCTAACAAAATAGATTATGTGTGAGGGATCTACCAATTCACTTTCTGATATTCTATGCAAAGAAAAAGAGTAAACATGCATGCTTTCCCTATATTCGTATTTTCTTTCTTTTTTTATGGCCAAATCCTGTAGAATTGCTTCTGGGCAGGTGATATGAAGTTCATTCATATAAAGAAGTCATTCAAATACGGCAAAGTGATGAAAAGAGCATTTGGCTATGCAACTAGACAGGCCTATGTTCAAATTCTGCCAACTATCAGCAGCATGACCCTAGGTGAATTACTCAGTTGCTACAAAGCTTAATTTCATCATCTATAAAACAGACAATACTTCTCAGGTTTGCTCTGCAGATTAAATGAAACACATGTGAAGTCTCTGGCACACAGCAGTATGGAATAAATACAAGCTTCCCCCTCTTCCTTTTTACATGACTGTGCAGCACCAGACAAATGCCATCTTTGCTCTCCCTTTTAAAGCAGCACTGGAGGCTAAATCAGGCTCTGCTGAGTCATTTCCATTATTCTTTAAGAATGTTCAGAAAAGCTGACTTTGATTTGCAAGTCACTATGTGCTATTAATGAAATACTGTGTTAAGCTGTATAAGCTTTAGAAAAAAGGGTTTTGTTTCTCCTGGCTTATAAACTCTATTTATTCATACATAATTACAAGAAAGTGAAGAGGTTCTTAAAACGTGGACAAATATTCAAGCATGGGCTTTTATATTGACAAGAGAAAAGAACTTCTGATGCATTGTCTAAAGATCTTTACCCACTAAAGAGGAGTGAAGAGCATCTCCCCTCACTAATGGATGCACCACCCCACTTACCTTAGATGAGTACAAATAATCCTTCAGCCTGCGCTTCTAAAAACTTCACTATTCCTCCATAGTACTTGAAAGCACTAGTTAGCAAGGCATTTACTCAACTTACATTTATTCCCAAAGACAGACCTTGGTCCCTCTTACATTTCTGATGGGTTAACAGCGCAAGAGAGATCTGCTGCTGCTTCTTAATGCCACTCCTTCCCTCCCCTCCATTTTGTAACCCATGGGATTATTACAAGTCTTACTTGGTACCGCAATAATTAGAACAATTATAACAACAATAATACTTATTCGGCACTATGTGCCATGCTCTGCTCCAAACACCTTAAACTTATTAACTCATTTACTCTTCATACCAACACTGTAACATAAATACCATTATTATCCCAACTTTAGAGCAGAACTCTGTAATATCTTTGGAATATATCCCCTCCTGAATATGACACAAACCCTATTCTTTCAATAGACAGTATTGATAGCCTCCCAACTGGTACCTGCCTTGGTGCCCAACTCCTTACCTCTCAAGGTATCCTTCACACTGCCTTCAATTTTTTTCCTACGGTGCTAAGTTCATCACAGTCCTTGCTTAAAATCTCAACTAGTTTGTTTCTTTCTTTCTTTTGGAGACAGGGTCTCGCTCTGTCACCCAGGCTTAGTGCACTGGCATGATCATGGCTACTGTAACCTCTATCTCTGGACTCAAGCAATCCTCCTCCCACATCAGCCTCCCAAGTAGCTGGGACCACAGGTACACACCACCATGCCTGGCTAATTTTTTTATTGTTTGTAGACATGGAGTTTCATTATGTTGCCCAGGCTGGTTTCATACTCTTGGATTTGAGGGATCCTCCCACCTCAGCCTCCCAAAGTGCTAAGATTACAGGTGTGAGCTACTATGCCCAGTCTTAACTATTTTCTTACTATCTATAGGATATTACATTCAAAATCCTTAACCCACACAAGAGCTTTCACAACTTGGGAGCCATGTCATTTCCACTCTTAACTCCTAACTCTTTCTAACTCTACCTCTTTCTAAGTACCAGCCTTAACAAATTCCTCACTCTCCCCTGAATACCTCACAAGTGACATTTCCTCTGCGCAATGCTCCCTGCCCCATTTGCCTGCCTGGCACAAACTCCTGTCCCTCAAGACTGTTCAATTGTTAGCTCCCTTATCAAGCCTTCTCCAACCACTGCAGAATTTCTCCTCTGGATACCCACTGCATTTATCTAGTAGCACTTATCTCACAACACTGCAACTATTTCTGGAAGAAGTCTATTTCCCGGCCGGGCGCGGTGGCTCAAGCCTGTAATCCCAGCACTTTGGGAGGCCGAGATGGGCGGATCACGAGGTCAGGAGATCGAGACCATCCTGGCTAACATGGTGAAACCCCGTCTCTACTAAAAAATACAAAAAACTAGCTGGGCGACATGGCGGGCACCTGTAGTCCCAGCTGCTTGGGAGGCTGAGGCAGGAGAATGGCGTAAACCCAGGAGGCGGAGCTTGCAGTGAGCTGAGACCCGGCCATTGCACTCCAGCCTGGGCGGCAGAGCGAGACTGTCTCAAAAAAAAAAAGAAGTCTATTTCCCACACCCTAGAGTATGGGATCCTTAAGAGCAGAGTCCATTGTTGGCACATAATATGTCCTATACGTTATGTATACCTGGTATAAAGTAGACATTTAATAAATAGTTCATGAATCAATAAGACACAAAAACCTGTTCAAAACTAGTATCTCCACCAAAATGGGACAATATATGAATCTTTTAAATATTTCCTTTTCTTACTTTCCTACTCAACATCAGAAATAAGGGGGTTTTACAATTTTCCTTACAACCAAAGACAACTATCCCATCTTCATTCTAAATCAGTTCAAAAGATAACTACAAATCCTGCAACTCCCCTTACACATGAAAAATCCTAAATTATACACTGAAGTTTTTATATAAACATTTTCTTCTTCAGTCACTAAAACTAACCAGAAAAAAAATCCTGCCTGAGGGAGTTAGGGGGAGGCAGACCCGTTACCCATTCTGCCCAGTGTAAGCCTTCACGCTACAATATGAGCAGAATTATGTAGTTTCTGCAGCTATAACCGATTCAGGTTCTCTAGGCAGCCTGAGAAATCCCCTGTTGCTTCAGATGGATCTATAAGCCTTCAAATGTTCCACTGCACATGGTTTTGAATTACTGTTTTTCATTACTGATGTGCTTTCTACTGGACCCTGCTGTGAGATAAAGTGGAATTATAGCAGCATTACTAGCTAAAGAATGATTGAGAGATATACAGGGTTGTAATATACTTCCTGAATTTGTAGGCAATGAGACATCTTTGAATCTTAATGCAAGAAACGAGTGAAAAAATAAGGTGCAGGTTATCTGCAGATCACACAGATGAAGAATAGCTTGTCAATGTCTGTGAGCAGCTCAATCCTACGTTAAATACTCAGGCTTAGGGAACTGAAGCACAGGGATGATAGTGATAATGTCTGCAGTCAAACAATATTTCTTATATAACAGATGAACACAAAGGTGATTTCAGGGAATGCTATCCTAAAAGGTAAATTCAGTTTCCTTGAAGAGCAAAGGGTGAGGTCAAGGACAAGTCTGCTACCAAACAAAGAGGAAAAAGAGGCCGGCTGTTTTAAAGGAAGAAAGAATTATGTTCAAGGAAGGATGATCAGAAGGATAGAATGAGACCTGAGCGTAGAAAAGTTGCCTGTTGCCCCAAAAATGTGACCTTCACAACAATGTTTAACAATGGAAATTAATAGCTGTGATGGAATTCTCAGACTGACCCCTAATGACCTTTTGCCCTGGTATAATCCAGGTTGTAGGTGGACCCTGTGGCTGTGATAATGTATTAATCCTATGAATTATACTGTTATATGGTACAGCAGACTTTAAGAGACAGAGATTATCCCAATGAGCCTAATCTATACACATGAGCTGTTTAAAAAGCAGAGTCTTTGGCTGGTTGCAGAAGTCAGATCTGACATGAGAAGGATTTGATGAAGCCAGAGCAGCCATGTATCAAGGAAATGGCACTTTCAGATGTATAGACACAAGGATCTGAATTCTGCCAACAACCTGAATGAACATGGAAGTTGATTCTTCCCAAGAGCCTCCAAATGAGATACCAGTCTGGTCAACATCTTGATTTTGGCCTTGTGAGACCCTAAGCAGAGAACCCAGTCCAGTCCACTGGGTCTTCTGCCCTGCAGAACTATGAAACTAAAGGAGAACTGTGAGATGATACATGGGTGTGGTTTTAGGCTGCTAAGATTGTAGCAATTTTTTACACAGCAATAGAAAACTCATAAGGTAGGGTAAACTATAACCTGACATTTCAACAGAACCTTTCATATCAGAGATCCCAAAAGCACTTGATGTATTTGACATGAGTTATAAAGAAAAATATATTCACCTTCTCAAAAAAGAAATATTAATAATATCAATTTTTTTTTAGAAGATGAAGAGTCTCACCTTCTTAAGTACTGAACCAGGACTGAAGGCAGACATCCTAATGAACACGTCCTTAGATAATATGTGATCCATATGACACTTTTTTTGAACAGTTCAGGAAGAGCATATGATTTGAATAATAACCCAAGCAAAAGTGGAAAGCTCTGCTTTTTTTTTTTTTTTTTCCTGAGACAGGATCTTGCTTTGTTGTCCAGAATGGCTAATTTTTGTATGTTTTGTAGAGACAAGTTTTCATCATGCTTCCCAGGCTGATCTCAAACTCTTGGGCTCAACTGATTCACCTCCCTTGGCCTCCCAAAGGGCTGGGATTACAGCTGTGAGCCACTGCGCCCGGCCTGCTGCTCTTTTTTAAAACCCTCAAATACTGTCCAAATTATTACTGAATTCCAGTCAAGGCTGTTCTCACTTGAAAATGCGTGCTGAAAGATTGATATAGTTGGTTAGCAGTTGGTCAGCTGATTAGCAAGCAACCATCAAAATGTCTTCAATTGTTTCACAGGATATTTTTTTCCCATTCAAATAACTTTTCCTCAGTGACCCCCAGAACTGTCAACTATTTGTTCTATTGGATTATATAAACTAGAGCAGATGCTAGATCCTACACAACTTCGTATCACTGCTCTACTTAACACTGTGGCATCCACTAGCTGTGGCACCTTAGGCAAGTTACTATCTCTAAGCTTCCATTCCTTCATCAGTGAAATGAGATATAAATACCTACCTCATAGGGAGGGAATGAAGATTAAACAAAATGAACATAGGAGGCATTCAGAACACTGTCTGGCAAAATACAAAGCTCAATAAATATTTGCAATTTTATATATCACTCAATTATCAATTGAGTGAATAAAAACAGTAGGGCACTCAGGATAATTTACAATACTATAGATTACTAGCAGAAAAAAAAAATGCATGAATAGCAGCTTTATTCATAATATTCCATAAGTGGAAACAATCCAAATGTTCCAGTGATGAAACAACTATTTAAAAAAAAAAAAACATAAAAATACTAATGACAGAAAAGAAAAATATTTTTTAAAAAACCGGCTGGGTGCGGTGGCTCACGCCTGTAATCCCAGCACTTAGGAGGCCAAGGCGGGTGGATCACTTGAGGTCAGGAGTTTGAGACCAGCCTGGTCAACATGGCGAGACCCCATCTTTACTAAAAATACAAAAATTAGCCAGGCATGTTGGCACATGCCTATAATTCCAGCTACCCAGGAGGTTGAGGCATAAGAATTGCTTGAACCCGGGGGACAGAGGTTGCAGTAAGCCAAGGTTGTGCCACTGCACACTAGCCTGGGCAACAGAGTGAGACACTGTCTTAAAAAAATAAAAAATAAAAAGAACCAAATGGAACTTCAAGAGATAAAAAATAGAAGAGCTACCCAGGCACGGTGGATCACACCTGTAATCTCAGCACTTTGGTAAGGCTAGGCAGGTAGATCACTTGAGGCCAGGAATTCAAGACCAGTCTTACAAACATGGTGAAACCCTGTCTCTACTAAAAATACAAAAATTAGCCACGTGTGGTGGCGTGTGCCTGTAATCCCAGCTACTTGGGAGGCTGAGGCAGGAGAATCACTTGAACCCAGGAGGCAGAGGTTGCAGTAAGCCGAGATCGCACCACTGCATGCCAGCCTGAGCAACAGAACGAGACCCTGTTTCAAAAAATATATAAAAATCAAAAATCAAAAATGATAATTCCACCAAATGGGATTAAAAAAAATTAGACACTTCAAAAAAAAAATCAGTGAATGTGAAGACACAACTATAGAAACTATACAACCCGAAGCAGCATGGGTGATGGCATCAGTCATACCCAAACCTCAGCATTACATAATATATCCATGTAACAAACCTACACATGTACCTTCCGAATCTAAAACAGAAGTTGATTCCAAAGTATTGAGTTCAGTTCAAGGCAGCTTTCCTGTTCTGTTAACTAAACTTTGGGACATTGAAATGGGCTACAGGAGATGACTGGTTAGAAAGCATTATTCTGGGTGGCGGGCACCTGTAGTCCCAGCTACTCGGGAGGCTGAGGCAGGAGAATGGCATAAACCCAGGAGGTAGAGCTTGCAGTGAGCTGAGATCCAGCCACTGCACTCCAGCCTAGGCAACAGAGTGAGACTCTATCTCAAAAAAAAAGAATAAATAAAAAATTTTTTAAAAAAGAAAGCATTATTCTGTTCATTTGCCTCTCTCTCTTTTTTTTTTTTTTT
>NW_012113141.1:5433671-5445242 GCF_000951035.1 Colobus angolensis palliatus
TGTTGGCCAGGATGGTCTCGATCTCTTGACGTTGTGATCCACCCGCCTCAGCCTCCCAAAGTGCTGGGATTACAGGTGTGAGCCACCGCGTCTGGCCTACCTCTCATCTTACAAAAAATGCCTATTTGAGTCTAACACTTCAACAGTTAAAGATGCCTAGAAGAGATGGGACTGATGAGGCTGAAGACTTACTGAGCTTGGACTAACAGACAAGTCACATTCGGTTTTAGGAAGTCAGGTCTGATGAGCTAAGATAAAAAGAAACCGAATTATTTTCACACATGGTTGCTTTTCAGAAATAAAATAAAAACAAAATAGAAGCTGAAATTTAAAAAAAAAGAAGATAAACAGATTTTAATATTATAAAATTGGAAAAACAAACATTTTGAACAGTAAAGGAATATTTAATTTTTTTTTCTTTTTTTTTCATGAACCATACACGAGACTTAAGGAATATTTAACTATTTTTGGAAAACTGAAGCAGAGGGAAAAAAACGTCTGGACAGAATTTCAGTAACTTGTGCACCAGTATCAAGTTAATTTTTTTTTTTTTTTTTTTGAGACGGTCTCACTCTGTTGCCCAGGTTGGAGGGCCGTGGCACCATCTCAGCTCATTGCAACTTCCACCTCCCAGGTTCAAGCAATTCTCGTGCCTCAGCCTCCCGAGTAGCTGGGATTATAAACGTGTGCCACCATGCCCAGCTAATTTTTGTATTTTTAGTAGAGATGGGGTGTCACCATGTTGGCCAGCCTGATCTCAAACTCCTGACCTCAAGAGATCCACTCACCTCAACCTCCCAAAGTGCTGGGATTACAGGTGTGAGCCACCGTGCCCGGCCTCAAGTATTCTGATACACATGTAATCGGTGTTCCAGAAGGAGACGAGAAAAAAGGAAAGAAAAGACATCCGAGGAAATAATGACTGAAAATTATACAAAACTGGAGTGAAACAGCAAGAACGGAGACTAGGAAGCTGTAGGCCCTCATTCCCCTATGGACATATCAAATAACAACATACAGACCAAAGTAGCTTTAGAAGAACCCTAAGAACCAGTTAAGAAGTTGCAGGAACCAAACATACACCTAACCATGAAAAGGTCACACTTCAAAGTGGTAGAAAACTTTGTGACATTTTCATTCATCCTTGTCCCACTCAATCTGTCCCACCTTGTCCCACCAATGGGAAGAAGCTACCCAATTTCCAGCTCTTCCCTCAGGATGGAGCAAAAATAGAGCTAGTTTCAATGTTCTGGCTTGTGTGGGGCTGCCTGAGGAACTGATTGCTGTCTCACCTCACTCAGAGGGCTAATGGGAATGGTGGCATAGTCTGGATACCAGGCTGGAGGCCATTGAAAGCAGTGGCAGGCGCCACGGCAGGATGAGACAGTGCATGTCGTGAGTACCTGGGGCAAAAGGATTGCTGGCAGAGAAATACAATAGACCACCTAAGGGTCCAAGAAGATTTAGAGGTGAGACTCAGTGAAATTAGGACATTTAAAAGCAGCTACATATACAGGGGAACTTTATTTTTTTTTTAATACTTATTCATATTTTATTTTGGTTTTTTTTCTGGTCTTTTTTTATTATTATACTTTAAGTTCTGGGGTGCAGAACATGCAGGTTTGTTACATAGGTGTATCCGTATCATGGTGGATTGCTGCACCCATCATCTATATTACGTATTTCTCCTAATGCTATCCCTCCCCTAGTCCCCTACCCCCCGACAGGCCCCGGTGTGTGATGTTCTACAGGGGAACTTAAAAAAAAAAAAGCACATGCTATGAACTAGGTATGGTGGCCCACACCTGTAGTCCCAGCTACTCAGGAGGCTGAGTCGGGAGGATCACTTGAGCCCAGGAGTTCAAGGCTACAGTGAGCCATGAATGCACCACTGCACTCCAGCCTAGATGACAGAGTGAGACCCTGTCTTTAAAAATTTTGTTTAACAATAACAACAAAAAAGGCACATGCACAGGCCCAAGGAAGACATATCCCCAGAAAAGGTTTGAAAAGACCCTGGGACAATCTGAGATAATTTTTTAAAAGACCAAAATAATTAAGCACAATAGTAACTTATATAAATCCTTGAAAAAAGAAAAATTCATAAAACCATACCAATAATAAATAGATAAATTATGAAGTAAGGAGAGAAGGTAGGTCTCCTGCTTACAGTAGGGCATAGAAAGCTAACTACTAAATGCGGAGAGAATGCTTTAGAGTTGGAAAATGATCATTTTGCAACCATCACGGTAAAAGATTGGATCAGGCAAGAATCATCAATGGATACAGAACCCAGGGAGAGACGTTAATGAGAAAAGGATATTTGAACGGTCTTTTGAAGTATCTCCCTGCAGATTGCTTATTAGTTGCAAGACAAAAATAAAATACAGTCATTACACTTAGGAGAAACTGAGCAGCACTTTGATTCAAATGTAACATCACCTATGTAACGCGGACACAGATTACATGCCCCTAGATGTGACAGCCTGAGGACATAACATTATCTATACAGTACTCTGACTGAGAAAGTGTAACTTAAAGCTAAACAAGAGGAAATATAAGAAAAACACAAAATAAAGAATGCTCTTGGGGCTGGTGGCTCACACCTATAATCCCATCACTTTGGGAGGCCAAGGTGGGTGAATCACTTGAGCTCAGGAGTTCGAGACCAGCCTGGACAATATAGTGAAATCCCATCTCTATCAAAAATAGAAAAGATTAGTTGGGAATGGTGGCACATGCCTGTAGTCCCAGCTACTCAAGAGGCTAAGGTGGGAGGATCGGCTGAGGCAGGAGGATCACCTGAGCCTGGGAGGTAGAAGCTGCAGTGAGCCAAGATAGCACCACTGAACTCCAGCCTGGATGACAACATGAGACCCTGTCTTAAAAAAAAAGGAGCCGGGCACGGTGGCTCAAGCCTGTAATCCCAGCACTTTGGGAGGCCGAGATGGGCGGATCACGAGGTCAGGAGATCAAGACCATCCTGGCTAACACGGTGAAACCCCGTCTCTACTAAAAAAATACAAAAAACTAGCTGGGTGAGGTGGCGGCGCCTGTAGTCCCAGCTACTTGGGAGGCTGAGGCAGGAGAATGGCGTGAACCCGGGAGGTGGAGCTTGCAGTGAGCTGAGATCTGGCCACTGCACTCCAGCCTGGGTGACAGAGCAAGACTCCGTCTCAAAAAAAAAAAAAAGGAAAAGAAAAGAACGCTCTCCTGGCCGGGCATGGTGGCTCACACCTGTAATCCCAGCACTTCGTGAGGCCGAGGTGGGTAGATCACAAGGTCAAAAGATGGAGACCACCCTGGCCAACATGGTAAAACCCCATCTCTACTAAAAATACAAAAATTAGCTGGACATGGTGACATGTGCCTGTAGTCCCAGCTACTTGGGAGGCTGAGGCAGGAGAATCACTTGAATCTGGGAGGCAGAGGTTGCAGTAAGCTGAGCTCTCTCGCCATTGCACTCCAGCCTGGCGAAAGAACAAGACTCCAACTCAAAAAAAAAAAAAAAAAAAGAATGCTCTCTTTACCTGTCATCCCAGAACTTTGGGAGGCTGAAAGAGTTGGATTGCTTGAGCCCAGAAGTTTGAGACCAGCCTGGGCAACACAGCAAAACCCCATCTCTACAAAAATTACAAAAATTAGCTGGGCATGGTGGTACACACTTATAGTATCAGCTACTTGGGAGGCTGAGGCAGGAGGATTAATTGAGTCCAGGAGGTGGAGGTTGCAGTAAGCCAAGATTGCACCACTGCACTCCAGCCTGGGTATCTGAGTGAGACCATGTCTCAAAAAAAAAAAAAAATGTTTTTTAATAAAAAATAAAATAAAGAAACGATAAATGCCAGAAGACAATGGAATTATATGTTCACAGTCCTAGAAGAATAAACTACTTAGAATTCTATAATCAGTAAAAATCTTTCAAAAAAGGTGAATTAAAAATTTTTTCAAACGAATAAAAGCTGACAGAAATTATTTCCAGCAGATCTGAACTACAAGAAATCTTAGGCTAGGCATGGTGGCTCACACCTATAATCCCAGCACTTTGGGAGGCCGAGGAGGGCGGATCACCTGAGGTCAGGAGTTGGAGACCAGCCTGGCCAAGATGGTGAAACCCCATTTCTACTAAAAATACAAAAATGAGCCAGGTGTGGTGGCATGCACCAATAGTACCAGCTACCCGGGAGGCTGAGACAGGGGAATCACCTGAACCCGGGAGGCAGAGGTTGCAGTGAGCCAAGCCTGCACCACTGCACTCCAGCCTGGGTAACAGAGTGAGACTCAGTCTCAAAAAATAAAGAAAGAAAGAAAATCCTCAATCAAAAAAAAAAAAAGGCGGGGGGGGTACAAAGAAGAGACAAGCAGAAACAAACAACAAAAGAACAAAGAAGACCAAAAAAATAAATAAAGAAGAGACAAAGAGAAACAAAGAATAAGATGGTAGATTTAATCCACCCCTAGCTAAAATTACATTAAATGTAAATGTTCTATCTCCTCCAGTTAAAAGGTAGAGATGTCAGACTGCAATTTAAAAATAAGAAACAATACCTAACTATATGCTGTCTAAAAAGAAACCTGTTTTGAAGATAAAGATACAAATATGTTAAAAGTAAAAGGAAATAAATAGATATATAGTACAAACACTAATCAAAACAAAGTTAGAGGCTGGGTGCAGTGGCTCACACCTGTAATCCCAGCACTTTGGGAGGCCAAGGCGGGCAGATTACGAGGTCAGGAGATTGAGACCATCCTGGCTAACACGGTGAAAACCCATCTCTACTAAAAATACAAAAAAAAATTAGCCGGGCGTAGTGGCAGGCGCCTGTAGTCCCAGCTACTCGGGAGGCTGAGGCAGGAGAATGGCGTGAACCCGGGAGGTGGAGCTTGCAGTGAGCTGAGATCTGGCCACTGCACTCCAGCCTGGGTGACAGAGCAAGACGGAAACAGGGTCAGGTGCGGTGGCTCACACCTGTAATCCCAGCACTTTGGGAGGCCAAGGCGGGCAGATTACGAGGTCAGGAGATTGAGACCATCCTGGCTAACACGGTGAAAACCCATCTCTACTAAAAATACAAAAAAAAATTAGCCGGGCGTAGTGGCAGGGGCCTGTAGTCCCAGCTACTTGGGAGGCTGAGGCAGAAGAATGGTGTGAACCCGGGAGGCAGAGCTTGCAGTGAGCCGAGATCACGCCATTGCACTCAGCCTGGACGACAGAGTGAGACTCCATCTCAAAAAAAAAAAGAAAGAAAAGAAAGTTGGAATAGCTATATTAACATCAAAAAAGTAGACCAGAACAAGGAATATTATCAGGAATAGAAGACAATTCTTAATTATAAAAGGATCTTGTTAAGAAGGTGTGGAAAAAACTGATAGAACTGAAAAGAGAAATAGATGAATCCACAGTTATAGGTGGAGATTTCAACACTCCTGTCTCAATAATTAAAAGAACAAGTAGATAGAAAATCAGTATTGATAGAGAGCTTGCAGTGAGCTAAGATCACTGCACTTCAGCCTGGGTGACAGAGCAAGACTCTGTCTCAAAAAAAAAAAAAAAAAAATTATAACACACTAGTAAGAAACAAAAAAAAAAATTTAAATAAACAATATCATGCACTTTTTTAAAAAAGGTTAAAATGGTAAACTTTATGTTATGTATATTTCACCATAAAGAGAAAAAGCTAAAATACCATTAACAACAACAAAAATGGATGAAATATTTGAACAGGTACTTCACAAAGGCAGATATACAAATAGCCAATGAGCACATGAAAAGATGCTTCGCAGCATCAGCCATGAGGGAAATGTATATAAAAACCACAATGAGCTACCATGATGAGATGCCCACTAGACAGGGTTAAATTAAAATAAGATAGACACCACTAAGTGTTGGTAAGAATGTGGAGCTGGCCGGGCGCGGTGGCTCAAGCCTGTAATCCCAACACTTTGGGAGGCCGAGACGGGTGGATCACGAGGTCAGGAGTTCGAGACCATCCTGGCTAACACGGTGAAACCCCGTCTCTACTAAAAATACAAAAAACTAGCCGGGCGAGGTGGCGGGCGCCTGTAGTCCCAGCTACTCAGGAGGCTGAGGCAGGAGAATAGCGTAAACCCGGGAGGCGGAGCTTGCAGTGAGCTGAGATCCGGCCACTGCACTCCAGTCTGGGTGACAGAGCGAGACTCCGTCTCAAAAAAAAAAAAAAAAAAAAAGAATGTGGAGCAATCTAAACTCTCATACATTATTTGTAGCAGTATAAAAGAGGCACAACCACCTTGGGAAAAGATCTGACAGTTTCCTATAAAACTAAACATACACCTGCACATGATTCAACAATTACACTACTGAGTATTTACCCAAGAGGTATAAAAACATATACTGAACACAAAGATTTCCGCACAAATTTATAATGGCCAAAGACTAGAAACCATCCAAACATCTATCAGGGTTGAACAGATAAAGAAATCTCCAGCTACAAACCACCCAAACATCTATCAGGGTTGAATGGATAAAGTGGTACATTCATGCAAAGAAATACCACTCAACAATAAAAAGCAGCAAACTCCTATAACACACAACATGAATGACTCCCAGAAATATTAATTTTGAACCAAAAAAAAGTCACACAAAAGACTATATATCATATAATTCCATTCATATAAAGTCCTAGAAAAGGGAAACCTAATAGCAACACAAAATAGATTAGTGGTTGCCTGGAATCAGTGGTAGGAGGCGAGAGGGGAGGGAGAGGACATCAACTGCAGAGGAAAGAAATATTTGAGGGTGATACAAATATTCAATATCTTGTTTGTGATGGTTGTTACACTGGTGTATACCTTTATCAAAACTCATCAAGTCATATTCTTAAAACGAGTGCATTATAATGTTGTATATAAAGTATAACTCACTAAAACTGACTTTTAAAACAGAATGGAAAAAACTATGAAAAAATTTAAAGTTTGCATTCCCTTAACCCGTGTCATTCTACCTCTTAAAATTTATCCCAAAGAAACCAGGAGTCAAAGACAAAAAGATCCATGTACAGATGTTCACTGCAGTGTTATTTAATAAAAATAATTTCCTCTAATGTTCCATCAATAGAGGATTGATTAAATAAACTAAGGTACATTCACAGAATACTTCACAGCAATTAAAAATGGGAGTTAGCTTCTAATGTATGGACCTGAAATATAAGTATTAATAAAAAAAGTAATATAAAAGAATATAATTTTTTTTTTTTTTTGTAGAGACATGGTCTTACTACATTGCCCAGGCTGAACTCCTGGGCTCAAGCTATCCTCCTGCCTCAGGCTCCTGAGTAGCTGGGGTGCCCACCACTGCACTTGGAGAATAAACATATATTACAAATATACATGTATATTCAAAAAATGTATGAACCAAGAGATTTTGTACCAAGAGATGCTATCTTTTTCTTATGCTATTAAGCAAGGGAATGTTGAGATCATCCCTATTTTAAAGATGAGGAAACTCTCAGAGATGTCAAATGAGTTTCAGAGGAGCCAAAAGAACTGAAAACCCCACAGTCTCTCAGAAAACAACTGCTATCTCAGTGAACAGGTATTTGCTCTTCAAATCTTATAGAAGAGAACTCACATAAATTGAGTCACAAATGCAGAATACTACTGGAAAGTGCCTACAGGCTTTCATAGCCATCTTCGTGTCATTCTAACATCAGAATGAAACTTACTAAAAATCCCTTCCATATAATCTAGATAATGGTTCTTTACTGATTTCCTCTTTAATGCTGTGCTTATTTCCAGCTGTTATCAGGGTCTGATTTGAAGACAGAAAAGAGATTATGTTAATATGCAGTCTCCCTGAAAGCAGGAAGGAAGTCCTTTGGACTGATTAAGGCCAGCATGATGTTCACAGCAAACAAGCTCATTCTGGCCAAATTAAAGCAGTAATTCCAATGTTTGTTCCCTGTCAGCCATGTCAGCAGCCAAAAAAGAAATGCAAGAAAGCAGATGCGCATGCACGTGCCCAGAAAAAAAAAAAAAAAAAAGACTAACTTATTACACATCTGATTGTCTCATACCTGGTATTTGTATCATTCCAAAGAATGTATCAATGACTGAGCTTCAACTAGTTCGCATTTACCAGGTAAAATAATTTAAAAACTTACTAGCCCTCACTCCCCAAAACAGTACTGGACTACACTGAAACCTCAGCGTTCCTGATCTCCTACCCCATCCTCCATTCCCACTGAGAATGAAGTCATCTTGTTACGAAATGTTAAGGGGAAAAATGATTTTCTGATGACTCACTGATATTAACATCCACATATATGTATTTTCCTTATAGATATGGCCTTAAGTACATAAATGCAAAGTTAGTCACTGTAAAACTGGTTTTACAAATACAAAAGTCAACCAGGTGTGAATGATTAAACTGACTTTTTACAGTTACGGGTGGTGAGCATCTGTAGTCCCAGCTACTGGAGAGGCTGAGGCAGGAGAATTGCTTGAACCCAGGAGGCAGAGCTTGCAGTGAGCCGAGATTACACCACTGCACTTCAGCCTGGGTGACAGAGTGAGAGTCTGTCTCAAAAAAAAAGAAAAAAATTGGTTTTACAATTATACACTAAGCTCAGGCCATCTCTTGTATTTGCCCAATCTGAATCTATTCACCTTCATAGGCCTCTTCACAAATAAGCAATTTTACTAATTCTCATCCCCTACCCCACAAAAGTACTTGGTTTCTAACACTTCTTTTTTCTTTTTTTTTTGAGACAGTCTCACTCTATCACTTAGGCTGGAGTGCAGTGGCATGATCTCCGCTCACTGCAGCCTCTACCTTCTGGGTTCAAGCAATTCTCCTGCCTCAGCCTCCCAAGTAGCTGGGATTGCAGGTGCGCACCACCATGCCCAGCTAATTTTTGTATTTTTAGTAGAGACGGGGTTTCACCATGTTGGCCAGGCTGGTCTTGAACTCCTGACCTCAAGTGATCCACCCTCCTCGGCCTCCCAAAGTGCTGGGATTACAGGCATGAGCCACCGTGCCCGACCTGGTTTTTAACACTTCTAACACTGCATGTCCATCTCTCACTGTATTCTAACACCTAAGACTACCATTAGCAATATGGACCTGATCGAAAAGAGGAAAGGAAAAGGGGAAAGGGAAAGGGAAAGGGAACTAAGGAAGAATAGAAAGAAGAAAGAATATTGTAAAAGTTTTCACCCAAAACATTTTCACTTTGCCACAACTTTCAAAGCTACCCTTTATCTACTCTTTATACTCCAAATAATACTAACAACTTTAATTGACAGTAAAGTATAGCAGGAGTAGCAGCAACCATTTATTAAATGCTTATTATGCATCAAGTACCATGCTGAGTTCTTTACGTCATCTCATACATTTATTTTGAGATAGGGTCTCACTCTGTCACCCAGGCTGGTGTGCAGTGGCACAATCGTGGTTCACTACAGGCTTGACCTCCTGGGTTCAAGCATCCTCCCACCTCAGCCTCCTGAGTAGTTAAAACTACAGATATGTGCCACCACTCCGAGCTAATTTTTTATTTGCTATAGAGACAGAGGCTGCCTAAATGGCCCAGGGCAGTCTTGAACTCCTGGGCTCAAGCAATCCTCCAGCCTCGGCCTCCCAAAGTGCTGAGTTTAGAAGGCCAAAGCTACCTCGTCCAGCCAGTCATCTCATTTAATCCTTCCTACAATCCTCCCAAGTAGGCTATAAAGATTTGGAGAAGTTCATTTGTCCAAGTCCACACAGACTGAAGAACTCAAAATCAGAACTAAGTCCATCTGTCTCAAGAACCAAAGATATTGGTTGGGCGAGGTGGCTCATGCCTGTAATCCTAGCACTTTGGGAGGCCAAGGCAGGTGAATCACCTGAGGTCAACAGTTTGAGACCAGCCTGACCAATACTGAGAAACTCCGTCTCTACTAAAAATAAATACAAAATTAGCCGGGCATGGTGGTGCATGCCTATAATCCCAGCTAGTCAGGAGGCTGAGGCAGGAGAATCGCTTGAACCCGGGAGGCAGAAGGTGCGGTAAGCCGAGATCGCACGACTGCATTCCAGCCTGGGGAACAAGAGCAAAACTCCATCTGAACAAAAAAAAAAAACCAAAGATATTAACCATTGTTCTATTTTATTCCAAATGCTTTTATTTCTGTCTTCACTACAAGATTAAGAAAGCACAGCCTTTTCATCTGGCAGCAACCATCAGGTAAGCCAAAATGAGTGCATACAAGTATATCCAGGAGCTATGGAGAAAGAAGCAATCTGATGTCATGTGCTTTCTTCTGAGGGTCTGCTGCTGGCAGTACCGCCAGCTCTCTGCCCTCCACAGGGCTCCCCACCCGGCCTGAT
Organism: Colobus angolensis palliatus; assembly: GCF_000951035.1. Classification (NCBI taxonomy): domain Eukaryota; kingdom Metazoa; phylum Chordata; class Mammalia; order Primates; family Cercopithecidae; genus Colobus; species Colobus angolensis. The sequence goes on from NW_012113141.1 coordinate 5,444,020, forward strand.
AAAAGTACGCCAATTGGGCTACAAGACCAAGCAAGGTTACATTATATACAGGATTCGTGTTTGCTGTGGTGGCCGAAAACACCCAGTTCCTAAGGTGCAACTTACAGCAAGCCTGTCCCTCATGGTGTTAACCAGCTAAAGTGTGCCTGAAGCCTTCAGTCTCTTGCAGAGGAATGAGCTGGATGCCACTGTGGGGCTCTGAGAGTCCTGAATTCTTACTGGATTGGTTAAGATTCCACATACAAATTTTTTTAGGTTATCCTCATTGATCCATTCCATAAAGCTATCAGAAGAAATCCTGACACCCAGTGGATCACCAAACCAGTCCACAAGCACAAGGAGATGTGTGGGCTGACATCTGCAGGCTGAAAGAGCTGTGGCCTTGGAAAGAGCCATAAGTTCCACCACACTATTGGTGGTTCTCACTGGGCAGCTTGGAGAAGGCGCAATACTCTCCAGCTCCACTGTTACCACTAATGTAAGTAAAGTTTGTAAAATTCATACCTAAGAAACAATTTAGGATAGTCATGTCTGCTTATACAAGTGTTATTTGTCTGTTAAAGCTAGTCTGCAGATTGTTTCATGAATGCTTTGTCAAATTAAGAAGGTTAAAGTGCAGTCTGGGCGTGGTGGCTCTCGCCTGTAATCCCAGCACTTTGGGAGGCCGAGGCGGGCGGATCATGAGGTCAAGAGATCCAGACCATCCTGGCCAACATGGTGAAACCCTGTCTCTATTAAAAATATAAAAATTAGCTGGGCGTGGTGGCAGGCACCTGTAGTCCCAGCTACTCAGGAGGCTGAGGTAGGAGAATCGCTTGAACCCAGGAGGCAGAGGTTACAGTGAGCCGAGATCACACCATTGCACTCCAGCCTGGGCGACAGAGCAAGACACCGTCTCGGGGGGGGGGAAAAAGTTAAAGCGCAATAATGTTTGAAGACAATAAGTGACGGTGTATCTTGTTTCTAGTAAGAAACTTTTTTGTCTTTGCTTTATCTTATTAGGAAGTTCTATGTCAGTGTATAAAACATACTGTGTGGTATAGTAAGTTTAAAATAAATTCTTTTAAAAAAAAAGCATAGCATGGACATACATATGCAAAAAAATGAACCTTGACCTAAATATTGCATCTTGTACAAAAAAATTAACTGAATCATAGATCTAAATACCAAAAACCCAAACTATAAACATTCTAAAAGAAAACCTTCATATTTGAGGGTTAGGA
>NW_012113141.1:5445667-5448031 GCF_000951035.1 Colobus angolensis palliatus
TTCTATTTTTTGTAGAGACAGGGTTTCACCACGCTGGCCAGGCTGGTCTCAAACTCCTGACCTCAAGTGATCCACCCACCTCGGCCTCCCGAAGTGCTAGGATTACAGGTGTGAGCCACCATGCCGGCCAGGAAAAGATTTTTTAGGCATAACATCAAGAGTACAACCCATACAAAAAAAATCAATAAACTAGTCTTTATCAAAATTTAAAACTTTTGCTCTACAAAAGACACAACTAAGAGAATGAAAAGACAAGCTACAGATTAGGAGAAAACATCTGCAAATCACATATCCTCGAAAGGACTTGTACCAACTATATATATAAAGAACCCTAAAAACTCAATGATTAAGAAAACAATCCGGCTGGGCGTGGTAGCTCACGCCTGTAATCCCAGCACTTTGGGAGGCCGAAGCAGGTGGATCACGAGGTCAGGAGTTCAAGACCAGCCTGGCCAATATGGTGAAACCCTGTCTCTACTAAAGATACAAAAAATTAGCTGGGCATGGTGACACGTGCCTGTAATCCCAGCTACTTGGGAGGCTGTGCCAGGAGAATCGCTGGAACCTGGGAAGCAGAGGTTGCAGTGAACCAAGATCGGGCCATAGAACTCCAGCCTGGACGAAAGGGCGAGACTCCATCTCAAAAAAAAAAAAAAAAGAAAAGAAAAGAAAAGAAAACAACCCAATTGTTGTTGTTTGTTGAGACAGTCTTACTCTGTCACCCAGGCTGGAGTGCAGTGGCACCATCTTGGCTCACTGCAACCTCCATCTCCTGGGTTCAAGTGATTCTCATGCCTCAGCCTCCTGAGTAGCTGGGATTACAGATGTACACCACCGTGCCTGGCTAATTTTTGTATTTTTAGTAGAGATGGGATTTCACCCTGTTGGCAAGGCTCGTCTCAAACTCCTGGCCTAAAGTGATCCACCCACCTCCATCTCCCAAAGTGCTGGGATTACAGGCATGGGACACTGCATCCTGCCAAACAACCCAATTATAAAACAGGCAAAAGACATGAACAGACACCTCACCAAAGATAATAAAAGGATGGCAAAAAAAGCACATGAAATAATGTTCATTATCATTAGCCATTAAAGAAATATAAATTAAAACCACAATAAGATGTCACTACACAGCTATTAGAATAGCTAAAATAACAAATAGTGATAATATCAAATGCTAGTGAGGATGGAGAACAACTGGAATTCTCATAAATTGCTGTTGGGAATGCAAAACAGTACATGCATTGTGAAAAATGGTTTGGCAGTGTTTCGTAAAGTTAAATATACACCTAGCATACATCACAGCAACCCAATTCCTGGGTATTTTACTGTAAAGAAATGAAAACTTACGTTCACACAAAAACCTGTACACAAATGTTTACAGCAGTTCTAATCATAATTGCCAAAAACTGCAAAAACCCAAGTGTCCTCCAATGAGTGAATGGATAAGCAAACTTTAGCACACCCATAAAGCAAAATATTACTCAGAAATAGTAATGAACAAACTCCTGAGACACACACAACTTGGATGAATCTCAAAAGCACTATGCTGAGTGAAAGAAGCCAGTTACCTACTATATGATTCCATCTATACTCTCAAAATGACAAAGCTACAAATAATAAACAAAACACACATACACACAAACACACACACACACACGACAAAACTATGGTGAAGAAGAGATTAGTGATTGCCAGGGGTTCTGGGTGAGGAAGAGGTGACTATAAAGGGAGAGCATGAGGGAGTTTTTGGGGTGGAATTGTTCTGTATCCTAATTGTGGTGGTAGTCACAGAAATCTAAACATGTTTTAGAATTCATAGACATGGGCCGGGTGCGGTGGCTGAAGCCTGTAATCCCAGCACTTTGGGAGGCCGAGACGGGCGGATAACAAGGTCAGGAAATCCAGACCATCCTGGCTAACAGGTGAAACCCCATCTCTACTAAAAAATACAAAAAACTAGCTGGGCGAGGTGGTGGGCACCTGTAGTCCCAGCTACTTGGGAGGCTGAGGTAGGAGAACGGTGTCAACCCAGGAGGTGGAGCTTGTAGTGAGCTGAGATCTGGCCACTGCACTCCAGCCTGGGTGACAGAGCGAAACTCCATCTCAAAAAATAAAAAAAATTTTAAAAATTAAAAAAAAAAAAAAGAATTCATAGACATGTATACCCCAAAAAAGTCCACTTTAATTATAATAATTTTGAAGATAAAATTGAAAAAATTTAATTCTTCAGAGGATAACTGGTTAAATAGGTGTTTAAAAAGTGACAGTCTTATCTCTTACTGTATATCAAAACATATTCTAAATGAACTAAAAAGCTAAATGTAAATTATGAAATAATACTGATCTTTTTTTTTTTTTTTT
>NW_012113141.1:5450071-5452778 GCF_000951035.1 Colobus angolensis palliatus
CCTGTAATCCCAGCACTTTGGGAGGCCAAGGAGGGCGGATCACCTGAAGTCAGGAGTTCGAGACCAGCCTGACCAACATGGAGAAACCCCGTCTCTACTAAAAATACAAAATTAGCCAGGCTTGGTGACACATGCCTGTAATCCCAGCTACTCAGGAGGCTGAGGCAGGAGAATTCTTTGAACCTGGGAGGCAGAGACTGCAGTGAGCTGAGATGAGTCATTGCACTCCAGCCTGGGAAACAAGAGTGAAACACTGCCTCAAAAAAAAAAAAAAAAGTATGTGAGTGTACAGACACATTGATACACACACATATATAGTAATGATGTAACAGCCTCTCTCAGTAGTGGAATTATGGATGATTTTTTATTAATCTTTTCTGTATTTTCTGAATTTTCCATAATGAACATATATTGCTTTCATACATTTTTTTGAATCAATATACATTTTTTAAAATCAACTAATTGATATCCAAAATGAGTTTAAAACTTGTTTTCTAATCTGGATTATCTGCTATTATCTTGGTCACAAGCATTTCACTGTTATCTAAGTATGGCAATTCTATATGCAAATTTGTCTTTTAGTTATTAATTCCAAATGAGCCATGACTGCCCAAAGGCAGAAGATCTACAGATAATGGCATCTCATTAACATTACCACCCAAAAGATGCAGAATAGTGTGTCTATTAGGATGAGCATTTTGTGTCTTAAATTTTTTTTTTCTTTTTTGAGATGGCATCTCATCCTGTCTCCCAGGCTAGAGTGCAGTGACACGATCTTGGCTCACTGCTTGGCTCACTGCAACCTCCACCTCCCAGGTTCAAGCAATTCTCCTGCCTCAGCCTCCCAAGTAGCTCGGATTACAGGCACGCACCACCAGGCCCCGCTAATTTTTTTTGTATTTTTAGCAGAGACGGGGTTTCACCATGTTGGCCAGGTTGGTCTCGAACTCCTGACCTCAAGTGATCTGCCTACCTCGGCCTCCCAAAGTGCTGGGATTACAGGCGTGAGCCACTGCGCCCGGCCCGATATGTGCTAAATTTTTTTAAAGACATTTCTGTAATATACAGAAACTTATGAGCTGATATGTCCATACACTTTTTTTTCAGTTCAATATTATACGAAGTCATAAGAAATAGTTATCTTTTTTGTTGGGGGAAGAAGTATAACTCCCTACTGTTTGATTTATGAACCATTTTTGTATTCTTTTTATATTTAACTTTTTTTTTTACCTTCTTGTTTTGTTTGTGCTTACCATGGAGCACTTCGCCAGTACTTCCTCCTGGAATCTCAGGAATCCTTCCTGAACCTCAACTTCATTGAGGAAAAAGGCAAGGAAGTGAGTGAAGGGCTGCTTTCTTCTAAAAGTGTCCAAAAGAACATCAATCCGTGTTCGGGCTGAAATTACACCATTTCGATGCTGGCCAGTGATTACTGTAAACAAAGAACAAAGGGTAAACATGCTCAAGGACCCCCAAATGCTTACAAAATATGGGACCTCTTGATACTGTCATCTCTGAGAAGCTAAAGCAGTTCTGAATGCATGTATGAATCTAAACAGGGGACAATAACAAAGAAAACTGCTAATTAATTCAATGTAAACAGAATGAGGCTTAAAAATAGCATACCCTTAAGACAGCATATAAAGTAGAAAAATGAATTCAAATACTACAAAGCAAACCCTTGCTGACAGAAATGTAAAATGGTGTAGTCACTATGAAAAAGTTTGGTAATTCCTTAAAAAGTTGAACACAGCTAGGCGCGGTGGCTCACGCCTGTAATCCCAGCACTTTGGGAGGCTGAGGTGGGCAGATCACTTGAGGTCAGGAGTTCAAGACTAGCCTGGCCAATATGGCAAAACCTGGTCTCTACTAAAAATACAAAGATTAGCTGAGCGTGATGGCACATGTCTGTAATCCCAGCTACTTGGGAGGCTGAGGAACAAGGATGGCTTGAACCAGCGCGGTGCAGGTTGCAGTGAAATGAGATCGAGCCCCTGCACTCCAGCATGGGCGACAGAGCTAGACTCTGTATCAAAAAAAAAAAAGAAGTTGAACATATACTTACCATATAATCCAGAAATTCTACCCTTAGGGATACCCAAAATAAGTAAAAACAGAGAAAGAAGAAAAGGAAAGGAAAGGAAGAAGGAAAAGAAAGGAAATAAAAGGAAGGAAGGGAAGGAAGGAAAGAAAGAAAAGAAAGAAAGAAGGCAAGGCATGCTCACGCCTGTAATCCCAGCACTTTGGGGCAAAGGCCAGAGCAGGAGGATTGCCTGAGGCCAGGAGTTCCAGACAGCCTAGGCAATTTACTGAAACTCAGTCACTATACAAAAAAAAAAAAAAAAAAAAAAGCTTCTGATGCTCCATTGCCTGAGATGTCAAAACAGACAAGACCAGATCCTTGTCTAGAGGATTAAAACCTACTAGATCATTTCCTTCTCTGATTTCTCTAATTTAAGAGACACAAAAGAAATGGATAAATGACAGCAAATATCACACCACTGCAACTGCAGACTTGACTTCACATCACAACTCAATTTACTCTAACCAATAAATTTGGTTTTTCTACATACTTTACTTCTGCACAAAATCAATAAGCCAGTTTATTTATTTTATTTTATTTTCGAGACAGAGTCTTGCTCTGTCGCCCAGGCTGGAGTGCAGTAGCGCGATCTCAGCTCACCACAACCTCCGCCTCCCAGGTTCA
>NW_012113141.1:5455339-5475015 GCF_000951035.1 Colobus angolensis palliatus
AGTAAGCTGAGATTGCACCACCACACTCCAGCCTGGGCAACAAGAACGAAACTCTGTCTCAAAAAAAAAAAAAAAAAAATAGATGAAGTAAGGTTTAATGCAATTATAAAATGACTTTGGTATTTGTAACTCGAACGTTACAATTTAAGGAAAATAAACTTTTGCACTTATAATTCTAATAAACTGAACATTTACTTTAATAAAAGTCCTTCCAAATGATGTTAAAAGCTCTAATGCTAGAGTTTGCTGACATTACCAAGGAGCTAGAGAAAACTGTCACTGCACTGGTCAATATGGGAGCGCACATGCAGCTAGTTAAATTAATCAGAATTCAGTAAAAGTAAAAATTCAGTTCCTGTCACACTAGCAATATTCCAAATACTCAAAGTCACATGCGACCAGTACCTGACATATATAGCTCCTGTGCTAGACAGCACGGATATAGAACATCCTCACTATCACAGAAAGTTCTTTTGGACAGCACTGCTCTAAAGTCAACGATTGGTTTGTGTGTGTGTGTATGACAGGGTCTCGTTCTGTCACTCAGGATGGAGTGTGGTAGCATGAACACAGCTCACTGCAGCCTCAACCTCCTAGGCTCAAGCGATCCTCCCACCTCAGTCTCCCAAAGTGCTGGCCTTACAGGTATATGGCACTGTCCCCAGTCAAGGTGATCATTCTTACATAACATAAAATGAAAAAGAGTACTTACAATTTTTTCTGCAAAAACAATACAGTCTATTAACAATTATGGAAAATGGGACTGAGTGCAGTGACTCATGTTTATAATCCCAGCACTTCGGGAGGCCAAGGAAGATCGCTCTGCCCAGGAGTTCAAGGCCAGCCTGGGCAACATAACAAGACCCCATCTCTACAAAAAAATATTAAAAATTAGCTGGGCATGGTGGCAAGTGCCTGTAGTCCCAGCTACTTGGAAGGCTGAGGGAAAAGTATTGCTTGAGCCAGGAGTTCAAGGCTACAGTGAGCTATAATGGAGCCAATGCACTCTAGCCTGGGCGACATGCTACACTTTGGGAGGCCAAGGCAGGCAGATCGCTTGAGCGCAGGAGTTCGAGACCAGCCTGAGCAATGCAGCAAAATCTTGTCTCTACAAAAAATACAAAAAAATTAGCCAGGTGTGGTGGCGCGTGCCTGTAGTCCCAGCTATGCAAGGCTGAGATGGGAGGATTGATTGAGTCCAGGAGGTAGAGGCTGCAGTGAGCTGTGATCATGCCACTACACTCCAGCCTGGGCAACAGAGACTCTGTCCCCCCAAAAAATAAAATAAAGGACTAAAAGGCTGGGCATGGTGGCTCATGCCTGTAATTCCCGCACCTTGGGAGGCTGAAGCAGGCAGATCACTTGAGACCAAAAGTTCAAGATCAGCCTGGGCAACATGGTGAAACCCTGTCTCGATAAAAAATAAATAAAAATTTTTAAATGAATAAAGAAAAAGAAAATGGGTTAATGAATTATTGGAGGTTGCTGCACTCTTTGACTTTAAAAAGTTCCGTCAGCCGGACACGGTGTTCATACCTGTAATCCCAGCAATTCAGAAGGCCAAGGTGGGTGAATCACTTGAGGCCAGGAGTTCGAGACCAGCCTGGCCAACATGGCAAAACCCTGTCTCTACCAAAAAATACAAAAATTAACTGGATTTGGTGGCACACGCCTGTAGTGCCAGCTACTCGGGAGGCTGAGGCAGAAGAATCGCTTGAACCTGGGGAGCAGAGATTGCAGTGAGCTGAGATTGCACCTCAGCACTCCAGCCTGGGTAACAGAGTGAGACTGTCTCAAAAAAAAAAAAAAAAATTCCACCCTTCCAGAATGAGTTTACAGTTTTGTCCTAACAATGCCCCTCACTAAAAGCCATTGTACAACAAAAGCCTATGCCCTTGGTTCACACCAAGGCTTGGTACAGACACTTTCTAACTTGATTTATACTGCTAAACTATTTTTCCTTATCAGAACAGTTATTTGAGTCAAGTTACATTATTTTAATCATTACTCTTATAATTTCCTTTCTGGTCTACAAAATCAAGGGTAAACTGAGAACACAATGGAAAAGGCTGAACTTTATTTCACATTCACTGATCTCATTGATTTTTCTCTAATTCTAACTGGAAACAATTCACAAGTCCATTTCAAAGTACCAAAGCATAAAAAGAAATCTCCTAATATACAGTGAAATCTGGAAGTTTTAATCCATCAATGTATGGTAAAGTGTAAAATTAAGGCCCAGATACTCAATCAAGATAAGGTTATATAATTCTGTATTTCCTCATTTGGGAGATTGGTACTGATAAAACATAAAAAAGCCCACAGCTGGCCGGGCATGGTGGCTCATGCCTATAATCCCAACACTTTGGGGGGCCAAGAGGGGAGGATCACCTGAGGTCAGGAGTTCGAGACCAGCCAGGCCAACATGCAGACACCCTGTCTCTACTAAAAATACAAAATTAGCCGGTGTGGTGGCACATGCCTGTAATCCCAGCTACTAGGGAGGCTGAGGCAGGAGAATCACTTGAACCCGGGAAGCGGAAGTTGCAGTGACCTGAGATCTTGCCACTGCACTCCAGCCTGGGTAACAGGAGCAAAACTCCGAGTCAAAATAAAAAAAAAGAAAAAGCCCATAGCTATAGAACCCCACAGAAAACATAGTTACTAAACCCTGCAGTTGGTTACATTATTCCATAAACATGCAAAAGTGACTTCAAATGTAACTTATATGTACTGAGTCTCACCAATTTCCCCGTCCTCTCCAGGTTTAGGAATGCTAATAGTAGTTTTGGTCTCCATTTCTATTTTCTTCCTAGTGTCCCCTCTCCTTCCAACTATATGCCTGTAACATAAAGAAAAAGTAATTAAAAGAAGATTAAGTCAAAATGTACCAAAACAAAGAACTTCATCATGTTTAAATCCTTTGGGACTAGAGATACTCCCTTACAGAAAAGTGATTCAGTAAAAGCCCAATATTTGTGGAAGAAATTACAAGTCAACTAGCTTTAGAATATGCTGCATTACAGTCATTCGCAAAAATGAGTTTTTGGCCCTATAGCCAATTCAATGCATAGATAGAAAAACCATGCCCAACACCCGTTTGCTTCTCAAAATTAGATTTAAAATCTGGGTCTGCAATTCAGTGAAAGAAAAGCGGGCCAGCAGGTACAGTGGCTCACACCTGTAATCCCTGCTACTCAAAAGGCTGAGGTGGGAGAACTGCTTGAGATCAGGAGTTTGAGACCAGCCTGGGCAACACAGTAAGACCCTGTCTCTAAAAAAATATTTTAGGCTGGCCGCAGTGGCTCACGCCTGTAATCCCAGCACTCTGGGAGGCTGAGGCTTGCAGATCACCTGAGGTCAGGAGTTCGAGACCAGCCTGGCCAACATGGCAAAACCCCATCTCTACAAAAATACGAAAATTAACCCAGCGTGGCAACAGGGCGCCTGTAATCCCAGCTACTTGGGAGGCTGAGGCAGGAGAATCACTTGAACCCAGGAGGCAGAGGTTGTAGTAAGCTGAGATTGCACCACCACACTCCAGCCTAGGCAACAAGAACGAGACTCTGTCTCAAAAAACAAAATTTAAAAAAAAATTTTTTAAATAGAAAAATTAGAATATCTGAGGACTCATGGCAACAGTGAGCTACAGCCAACTCTCGACTACCCCATGAAGACGGCACATGAGCTCACAATCCCCATCACTCCCACTTCAATCACTTATTGACTCATTTACATTACTTGCCTGGACTTCCAAGTATAAATATTCTGACAATCCAAAGTTATCTTCTGGAACCCAGTCATTTGATGTGTTCAAGTGAATGAGACTACTGAATCCCAAGAGAGAAGTTTCAGAGTCTATAAAACACTAAGAGGCCATCACAGGGCTACAGAGTTAAGAGAAAGAACTCCTTGTCATCAACGTTATTTCAACCTCTATGACTTCAATTACAGTACCCAATACCACGGATGACTATGTCTAAAACTATTGGTTTGTTTGTGCATGGGATAACAAAGCCCAATTATTTCCCTTAGGATCTATTACAGTAAGCCAGTTTTCAAAAATAAGATGTCTAGAAGATTGGAAGTCTGTAATTTCCAAGTGGTTTTCCTTGTGTGGGGATGGAGATTGTAGGGCACCAAACTCTGTCGGGCCTTTGTCTTCCCACCTTACCAATTAGGAGTGCTTTCCATCAGGCTCCAGTTTATTACTATGTGGCTAGTGAACAAGCCTATCACAAAAAGCGTGGTTCAAAGTGCTATTAATAATCTAGGCTTCAGCACCTTAGAAAGCAAAGTGGTTGAGGTTTAAAAGGCTTTAGAATCAAACAAACCTTGGAACTCACATAACCACTGTAAGCCTACTTCTTCACTTATCAAAATGAAGTGAGAGGCTGACGCAGAAAGATCCCTTGAGCCCAGGAGTTCAAGGCTATGGTAAGCTATGATCACACCACGGCACTCTGGCCTGGGTGACAAAGTGAGATCCTGTATCTAAAAAAAAAAAATAGGCCAGGTGCAGTGGCTCACGCCTGTAATCCCACACTTTGGGAGGCTGAGGCGGATGAATCACTTGAGATCAGGAGTTCAAGACCAGCCTGGCCAACATGGCGAAACCCCGTCTCTACTAAAAATACAAAAATTAGCCAGCTGTGGTGGCGGGTACCTGTAATTCCAACTACTCAGGAGGCTGAGGCAGGAGAATTGCTTGAACTCAGGGGGCGGAGGTTGCAGTGAGTCAAGATCACACCACTGCACTCCAGCCTGGCAACAGAGTGAGACTCCGTCTCAAAAAAATAACTAAATAAAATTAAATTAAAGTTGGCTGGGCGTGGTGGCTCACATCTGTAATCCCAGCACTGTGGGAGGCCAAGGCGGGTGGATCACCTGAGGTCAGGAGTTCGAGACCAGCCTGGCCAACATGGTGAAACACTATCTCTACTAAAAATACAAAAATTACCCAGCTGTGGTGGCAGATACCTATAACTCCAACTACTCAGGAGGCTGAGGCAGGAGAATAACTTGGACTCAGGAGGCAGAGATTGCAGGGAGCCGAGATTGTGCCATTCCACTCCAGCCTGGGCAACAGAGCGAGACTCCGTCCCAAAAAAAAAAAAGAGGCCAGGCATGGTGGCTCACGCCTGTAATCCCAGTGCTTTGGGAGGCTGGGGCGGGTGGATCACCTGAGGTCAGGAGCTCGAAACCAGCCTAACCAACTTGGAGAAACCTCATCTCTACTAAAAATACAAAATTAGCCAGGCATGGTGGTGCATGCCTGTAATCCCAGCTACTAGGGAGGCTGAGGCAGGAGAATCGCTTGAACCCGGGAGGCAGAGGTTGCAGTGAGCCGAGATCGTGCCATTGCACTCCAGCCTGGGCAACAAAGCCAGACCCTTTTTCACAAATAACTAAATAAAATTAAATTAAAGTTGGCTGGGCGTGGTGGCTCACATCTGTAATCCCAGCACTGTGGGAGGCCAAGGCGGGTGGATCACCTGAAGTCAGGAGTTCAAGACTAGTCTGGCCAACATGGTGAAACACTATCTCTACTAAAAATACAAAAATTACCCGGGTGTGGTGGCAGATGCCTATAACTCCAGTTACTCAGGAGGCTGAGGCAGGAGAATAACTTGGACTCAGGAGGCAGAGATTGCAGGGAGCCGAGATTGTGCCATTCCACTCCAGCCTGGGCAACAGAGCGAGACTCCGTCCCAAAAAAAAAAAAGAGGCCAGGCATGGTGGCTCACGCCTGTAATCCCAGTGCTTTGGGAGGCTGGGGCGGGTGGATCACCTGAGGTCAGGAGCTCGAAACCAGCCTAACCAACTTGGAGAAACCTCATCTCTACTAAAAATACAAAATTAGCCAGGCATGGTGGTGCATGCCTGTAATCCCAGCTACTAGGGAGGCTGAGGCAGGAGAATCTCTTGAACCCGGGAGGCAGAGGTTGCAGTGAGCCGAGATCGTGCCATTGCACTCCAGCCTGGGCAACAAGAGCGAAACTCTGTCTCAAAAAAAAAAAAAATTAAATTAAATTAAATTAAAATGGAGTGAATAGTACCTACTTGTCACAAGGTTGTCATAAGGATTAAACGTGATCATATATGAAAGAGCTTCCCAGTAAGTGGCACAGAGCTCCATACAGTCCATGCTGTCGGGCAGATGCCCCGAATGTTAGCAGGTTAAGCATACCAGGAGAAGGACCCTGTATAGCAGACACACCTGACAGTAATAACTTAAGCCTACCTGAGAATCACCCTATGATCTAAGAAGAATATACATTCAGAGTTCCAAGCTACAGAATCTGGCTTGGATTCATTCCAACCCAGAGATCCATTCCTTTATGCATGAGGAACATCTGAATCCCTGACCCATTTATGGAACCCAAGCCATACAGGGGATCGAGGTCCTTTGTTTTGGATTAAATAAAGGTTGCCAGGTGATGGCTGCTAGGGGCAGGGTGCGAAGTGGAAATGTTATATGAACTGTATGCTTTTTCCAAGCAGTTGAAGTTCTGTCCAGCCCACCACCACGGCACCACCCTTTATGCAAGTCCCCTCAATAAACACTGTGTCTCACTTGCTGGCTCTGGGTCTCTTCCCCAGCCTAACATGGTGCCATCCCTGTTGAAGTCAACAGGTATGAGGCATGACACATGCTATCCTCATTAAACCCATACTGGTATCTTTCCAGTTAAAAGTATAGTTGGACTGAAAAGAGGTTTACATGGAAAATCTAAAATATTCACTATAGGGCAGGCACAGTGGTTCTTGCCTGTAATCCCAGCACTCTGGGATGCGAGGCAGGCAGATCACCTGAGGTCAGGAGTTTGAGACCAGCCTGACCAACATGGCAAAACCCCATCTCTAACAAAAACACAAAAAAATTAGCCAGGCATGGTGGCGCATGCCTGCAGTCCCAGCTACTTGGGAGGCTGAAGTAGGAGAATCGCTTGAACCGGGAAGGTAGAGGTTGCAGTGAGCCCAGATCACGCCACTGCACTCCAGCCTGGGTAACAGAGTGAGACTCCGTGTCAAAATAATAAAATAAAATAAATAAAATATTCACTACAATAACACAAATAAGCAGTGACAAGGTGACTCCTTGGTTGAAAACATAAGAGGAAACTCCTACCAGGTCAAGTGGTTCTCAGTCTTGGCTATACACTGGAATCACCTGGGGGGCTTCAAATAGTGATTTCTGGGTCCTGCTCCCACAGACTCTGATTTAATTGGTCTAGGGTGCACCCAAGCACTGGGATTTTTAGAAACTCCCCAGACGATTCTCCCGTGCACCTGAGGCTAAGAACCACAGCAGGAGACCTAACCCATGGACAGGTGTTGTCAATATTAGACTCTGATTATAAATTAGTTTGGCCAGGTAATTTCTTTCTTGATCCAAATAAGCCTACAGAAATTATTCCTAAGAAAGAAAATCTTCTTAGTATTTTTTATTTATTTATTTATTTTTGACAGAGGATATTGCTCTGTTGCCCAGGTGGAACTACATGGCACAATCATAGCTCACTGTAACCTTGAACCTCTGGGCTCAAGCAATACTCCTGGCTTCAGCCTCCCAAGTAGCTGGGACTACAAGCACTCACTACCATGCCTGGCTAATTTACCTATTTTTATTCATTCATCCGTTCATTCATTCATTCATTTATTTATTGTAGAAATAGGGTCTCACCATGTTGCCCGAGCTGGGTGGTCTCCAACTCATGGGCTCAAGTAATCCTCCCATCTTGGCCTCCCGAAGTGCTGGAATTACAGGTATGAGCCACCACACCCAGCCTTCTGAGTAAATATTATCTATTAATTAGGATTTATCAGAGCCAATACCTAATCTAACATGCAAGTCACCTGGTACATAATGAGTGCTTAGAATATAGAGAAATCAAAAGATTATCAAGTTAGAATCATGCAAGGAACTTTTACACACCTTAGCAGTAGCAGATACAAACCAAGACCTGCTACACTGATTTTTTTTTTTTCTTTAGGAAACTGAGCCACGACTTTCTAAAATCATGTTTCTTAGGAAAAAACATCACTAGAGCCTGATTTGGTCATATTACAGGAAAATTTTATATTTAATAGGTGTTTAGAATGCTATCAAGGTTGATGAAACCATCTGTGGTCGGGCACGGTGGCTCATGCCTGTAATCCCAACACTTTGGCAGGCCGAGGCGGGTGGATCACCTAATGGCAGGAGTTCGAGACCAGCATGGCCAACATGGTAAAACCCCACCTCTACTAAAAATACAAAACTTAGCCAGGTGTAGTAGTGCAGGCCTGTAGTTCCAGCTACTCAGGAGGCTGATGCAAGAGAATCGCTTGAACCAAAACGGAGGATGTTGCAGTGAGCCAACATCATGCCACTGTACACCAGCCTGGGCGACACAGTGAGACTCTGTCTCAAAATATGTGTGTGTGTGTGTGTGTGTGTATGTGTGTGCAGAGACCAATAAGCAGGCTATTTTAAGTAATCCACAGAAAAGGCAGAAGGGTAGCAGTGAAGATACAGATACCTGGTAGATTCAAAATATATTTAACACATTTGTAATACCAGCCCACTGGGAGGCCAAGGCAGGCAGACTGCTTGAGTTCCAGAGCTCAAGACCAGCCTGGGCAATATGGAGAAACCCTGTCTCTATCAAAAATGCAAAAAATTAGCCAGGTGTGGTGGCACACACCTATAGTCCCAGCTATTTTGGGGGGTTGAAGAAGGGAGGATCACTTGAGCCCAGGAAGTCAAGGCTACAGTGATCCAAGATCGCACCACTGCACTCCAGCCTGGGTAACAAAGCAAAAGCAAAGCCCTGCCTTTAAAAAAAAAAAGATATTTAAAAGGTAATATGGGATATGGTGGTTGGGCATGGCTCATTCCAACACTTTGGGAGACCAAGGTGGGAGGATCACTTGAGTCCAGGAGGTCAAGATCAGCCTGGGAAACATAGTAAAACCCCATCTCTACAAGTAATTCAAAACATTAGCCAGGCTTGGTGGTGTTGCCGGTCCCAGCTACTTGGGAGGCTGAGGGGGGAGGATCACTTTAGCCTGGGCAGTCAAGGCTGCAGTGAGCTGAGATTGTGCCACTGCACTCTAGCCTGGCAACAGTGAGACACCCTGTCTCAAAAATATAATAAAAATAGGCTGGGTGCGGAGGCTCACGCCTATAATGCCCACACTTTGGGAAGCCAAGGCAGGTGGATCACCTGAGGTCAGGAGTTCAAGACCAACCTAGCCAACATGGCGAAACCCCATCTCTACTAAAAATACAAAAATTAGCCAGGCATGGCAGGCACCTATTATCCCAGCTACTCAGGAGGCTGAGGCAGGAGGATGGCTTGAACTCTGGGGGCAGATGTTGCAGTGAGCCAAGATCGTCCCATTGCACTCCTGCCTGGGTGAAAGAGCGAAACTCCATCTCAAAATAAATAAAAGGTGATGTGGTTTGGATCTGTGTCCCTGCCAAATCTCATGCTGAAACGTAACTCTCGGTGTTGGAAGTGGGGCCTAGTGGCAGGTATTTGGAATATGGGGGTGGATCCCTCATGATGGCTTAGCGCTATCTCCTTGGCAATGAGTGAGCTCACACAAGATCTGGTTGTTTAAAAGTGTGTGGCACCTCACTTCCCATGGTTTTTGCTCCTGCTTTCACCATGTGACATGCCTGCTCCCACTTCAGCTTCTGCCAAGAGTAAAAGGTCCCTGAGGCCTCCCCAGATGCCGGTGCCATGCTTGTAGTGTCTGTAGAGTTATAAGCCAGTGAAACCTCTTTTCCCTTTTTTTTTTTTAAGACTAAGTTTCACTCTTGTTGCCCAGGCTGGAATGCAATGGCATGAATCTCTGCTCACTGCAACCTCTGCCTCCCAGGTTCAAGTGATTCTCCTGCCTCAGCCTCCCAAGTATCTGGAATTACAGGTCCTCACCACCACACCCGGCTAATTTTTGTATATTTAGTAGAGATGGGGTTTCACCGTGTTGACCAGGCTGGTCTTCAACTTCCAACCTCAGGTGATCCATCTGCCTCGGCCTCCCAAAGTGCCAGGATTACAGGCATGAGCCACCGCACCTGGCCGAAACCTCTTTTCTTTATAAATTACCCAGGCTCAGGTATTTCTTCATAGCAACACAAGAATGGCATAACACAAGAGGCAAAATCAGCTTAGTGATGCATGTGGAACAATGAAATTAACCTGTAATCAGTCCTCTGACATTTTAGGACATTTTATCATTTTATCATTAGTAATCAAGCATCGCAATAAGTAGGGAAGACCAAAGAGTTCACTTCCCACGGAGTTTCCTGAAAGTCTCTCCCCATGAAGCTATTGGGGATATGACTCACTTATAGAGCAAGCTGGGGGCCCTCACAGTAGACCGGAATCCTTGTGGGGTCTGCTCCACCTCGTAGGCATCACAGGGCTCATCAGCACACTCCATGGAACCTGCACAGAAACCATGACATCTCACTCAGAAACAATGTTGCTCTGTGGACAACAGCTTTTGCCTCAGCTGTCAACCACTGCTGGGGTTTAAAAAAAATCAGTATACACAGGCATAAAGAACAGCCAGACACTACATTTCATGACACTGCTCTGATACTCCTTCTGACCTGATCTTATAAGAAATAAACCATAAAAAAACACATAATGACTATTTTAAATCTTTCAGTCTTGGAATCCTGGGAAGGTAGCATATGTATACAGTACTTCTCCTTCATCTGTGGTTTCGCTTTCCAAGGTTTCAGTTACCTGCAGTTAACTGCTGTCCGAAACTATTTATTACAATAAGATACTGGGCATGGGACAGAGAGACCACATTCACATCACCTTTATTACAATGTATTGTTACAACTGTTCTATTTTGTTAGTGATTGTTATTAATCTCTCACTGTGCCTGATTAACAAACTAAACTTTATCAAAGGTTTCTATATACAGTTGGCCCTCCATATACAGGGATTCTCCATCAGTGGATTCAACCAACCACAGACTGAAAATATTTGAAAAAAACTCCAGCCTGGGCAACAAAGTAAAACCCTTCATCTCTACAAAGATTAGCTGGGCATGGTGGTACATGCTCGTAGTCCCCACTACTCAGGAAGATGACGTGGGAGAATCATTTGAGCCCAGGAGGTGAGGCTGCAGTGAACCAAGGTCGTGCCACTGCACTCTAGAATGGGCTTCGCTCTTTAAAAAAAAAAAAATTACTTGGAAAAAATAAAATAACAACACAGCAATAAAAATAAAACAAATTAAAAAACAATACAGGCCAGGCATGGTGGCTCATGCCTGTAATCCCAGCACTTTGGGAGGCCGAGGCAGGCGGATCACCCGAAGTCAGGAGTTTGAGACCAGGCTGGCCAACATGGTGAAACACCATCTCAACTGAAAATACAAAAATTAGCCACGTGTGGTGGCGGGCGCCTGTAGTCCCAGCTACTGGGGAGGCTAAGGCAGAATTGCTTGAACTCGGGAGGTGGAAGGTTACAGAGAGCCCAGATCATGCCACTGCACTCCAGCCTGGCTGACAAGAGCAAAACTCTGTCTCGAAAAAAAATAATAATAATAATAAATAAAAAAACGATACAGTACAACAACTATTTGCAGAGCATTTGCACTGTATTGGGTATCATATGTATTACAAGAGAAGATTTAAAGTAGGATGTGTGTAGGTTACATGCAAACACCACAATGTTCTACAAAAGGGACACGGGCATCTGAGGATTTTGGTAACATTACTGGGCAATGGACTAAATACATATGTTCATTTATTTCAAAAATTTATATATAACTACTTTAGGGGCCGGGCGCGGTGGCTCAAGCCTGTAATCCCAGCACTTTGGGAGGCCGAGATGGGCGGATCATGAGGTCAGGAGTTCGAGACCACCCTGGCTAACACAGTGAAACCCCGTCTCTACTAAAAAAAAAATACAAAAAGTTAGCCGGGCGAGGTGGCTGGCGCCTGTAGTCCCAGCTACTCAGGAGGCTGAGGCAGGAGAATAGCGTAAACCCGGGAGGCGGAGCTTGCAGTGAGCTGAGATCCGGCCACTGCACTCCAGCCCGGGCGACAGAGCGAGACTCCGTCTCAAAAAAAAAAAAAAAGAAAGAAAAAATTACTTCAGGGCCAGGTGCGGTGGCTCACGTCCGTAACCCCAGCACTTTGAGAGGCCGAGGCAGGTGGATCACTTAAGGTCAGGAGTTCAAGACCAGCCTGGCCAACACGGTGAAACCCTGTCTCTACCAAAAATACAAAAATTAGCTGGGCATCGTGACACATGCCTGTAGTCCCAGCTACACGGGAGGCTGAGGCACCAGAATCGCTTGAACCTGGGAGGCAGAGGTTGCAGTGAGTGGAGGTTATTACATTACTGCATTCCAGCCTAGGTGACAGAGCGAGACTCCATCTCTAATAATAATAATAATTACAACTCCACAGACAAAGGAACTTAATTTTGTCATAGAATATTAATGGTTAATATTAATAACTAAAATTTCTTCTTATATTTAAACCTCTGTACAAAGAAGAAACATAACTTACAAATTGCAACCAAAAACACTTCAGCTAAACTCAAACTCATCAGTACCCTTAGACATGAACAAAAACGGAGCTATATGAGGCCAAACATCTCAAACTTCAGTGCTCACACAGAAACACATTGAAACAAACAAAAAATTGATCCTACAATACACAGGACATTTTACTTCTTATCTGACCAAAGAGCAACTAGGATTACCTTGATAGAAGTCCTCTTCATCTTCTTCACGTTGATAGGTCTGTTCTTGGACTGGATTCTTCCTGTAATTCCGGCCATCAATTCTTATAAGCTGTGGACGCAGAACTTCCATGACACTTTCTTCAAATAATATTCTGATGACGTCCTGAAAAATAGAATTACCATCTTACCCTTCTTAGTGAGAATTAAACGTCCTGTCTCTAGTATCTGAACCACTACGTAGGTCTGAATTGGGCATCAGTTCACAGTATCTCCCACACAAAAGCAGCACTGTTTCCCATTGGATTTCCCATCTGTAAACCAGTTTAGGTTAACTGCTGCATTTTCTACCACATTGGCTCACTCGAGAGAGCAAAGTAATTTGTAAACTATTTATCACCCACCCCCCCCCAAAAAAAGGGATTAAAAGGCATGTACTCTTTTTTTAAAAAAAAAAAAAAGAAAGGAAGGGAGGGAGAGAGGGAGGGAGGGGAGCAGTGGCTCACATCTATAATCCTAGCACTTTGGGAGGCCAAGGTGAGAGGACTGGTTGAGTCTGGAGTTCAAGACCAGCCTTGTGAACACAGTGAGGCCTCGCCTCTAAGAAAAGAAAAAGAGGACCAGGTCCGGTGGCTCACACCTGTAATTCCAGCACTTTGGTAGGCCGAGGTGGGCGGATCACCAGGTCAGGAGTTTGAGACCAGCCTGATCAACAGGGTGAAACCCTGTTTCTACTACAAATACAAAAATTAGCTGGGCATGGTGGCACGCGCCTATAATCCCAGGTACTCGGGAGGGTGAGGCAGGAGAATCTCCTGAACCCGGGAGGTGGAGGTTGCAGTGAGCCGAGATCGCGCCGCTGCACTCCAGCCTGGGCAACAGAGCGCAACTCCGTCTTAAAAAAAAAGAAAGAAAAAGAGAAAAGGGCCGGGCATGGTGGTTTACACCTGTACTCCCAGCACTTTGGGAGGCTGAAGAAGGAGGACTGCTTGAGCCCAAGAGTTTGAAACCAGCCTGGGCAACATGGCGACATCCTGTTTCTCAAAAAAAAGAGATTAAAAATAAAAGGCAGCCTTTGAAAGAGAGAATACAGGTCTCTTTATTACTTTAACCTAATGAGTAAAATGCGAACTTCAGTGGTTATCTAACCATTTGCACAGTATCTTTTTTTTTTTTTTTTTTGAGACAGTGTCTCTCTCTTGTCACCCAGGCTGGAATGCAATGAGACTATCTCTGCTCACTGTAACCTATGCCTCCCAGGTTCAAGTGATTCTCCTGCCTCAGCCTTCCAAGTTGCTGGAACTGCAGGCATCCACCACCACCCCGGGCTAATTTTTTGTTATTTTTAGTAGAGACTGGGTTTCATCATTTTGGCCAGGCTGGTCTGGAACTCCTGGCCTCAGGTGATCCACCAGCCTCAGCCTCCCAAAGTGCTGGGATTACAGGAGTAAGCCACTGCACCCAGCAAACTCTATCTAGCAAGATAAAGACAATGAGGGACATTTAATACACTTAACCATCCAGAAAAAAAAAGCCCCTAAGTACTTTCAGAGGTGCTAGAAATTCATACCAAACAATCGGTTCCAGTTGCTTGTCAAAGCAGTAAATTAAAAACAACTTAACCAATATGGTTCTCAGACCAATATACTGCTGAGGGGAGAAATCCAGTTTCTACAGGCCACTGCCCAACAAAATGCACATCACTCACTGAGAAGCCAAGCTTCTGGTCACACCACTTAATGGATCCATAATTTAGGAAATAAATGTTCCTTATAGGCTAGCTGAGGTTAAATTCAACCAATATTCCTACCACGTACAGCTTAGTCTTGAAGCCCAAAATACTGAAGGGTTCCAAAGAAAACAAGTTGATCCTTACTAAATACACTAACGCTCAAGCCAACATGGACGCGGTGGCTCACGTCTGTAATCCCAGCACTTCGGGAGGCCGAGGTGGGCGGATCATCTGAGGTCAGGAGTTCAAGACCAGCCTGGCGAAGACAGTGAAACCCCATCTCTACTGAAAATACAAAAAGTAGCCGGGCGTGGTGGCGGGCGCCTGTAATCCCAGCTACTCGGAAGGCTGATGTAGCACGAGAATCGCTTAAGCCTGAGAGGCGGAGGTTGCAGTGAGCTGAGATCGCGCCACCACACTCCAGCCTGGGTGACAGAGCGAGACTTCGTCTCAAAAAAATAAATAAAATAAAATAATAATTGATGATTTGTGTGCTTACAGAACCAAGAAGAGGTTTTGTGAGAAATAACAACATAGAAGGTAAACCGACATGGATAGAGGAAAAGAGTACATCATTAGCAATAGTCGATGACATCACAACCCAGTGGCCTATTCCCTAGGGCCTCTAAAGTTCTCAATGAAAAAACACTTTCAAGGCGAAAGCTAAAAAAAAAAAAAAAAAAGTTCCCCACAAAAGCAGACTAAGGTGAAAGTCGGGCCCTCAGAACAAGAGCTCCGGAAAAACAGGTAGTCGTCGCAGAGACAGCAAATGCAGCATCTACCTGTCCTACATGGCCCTGCGCTACGAGACTGCTCGGAAGGAAAGGCGGGAATAACCAACTTAACCCTGCTTCGAGGTGGTTTGGAGAGGAAGAGGAAAGCCGTGTCTTTCTGCAATATCGTGAGGGAAGCCGAGGACCCGAATCATCAAAGAGAAGGAGGAGAAGAGGACTAGGCGGCTGCAGGTAAACCAAGGGAGGGCGAGGAGGCAAAGAACCCGGAAGTCCTCTCCGCCAGCGCGTTCTTTGCTCCCCTCCTCGCGTCTCCGCCCCGGCCTCGCCCACCACGGCACGGGCGCGTGCACGCTGCCTTCGCCGCGGGCCCCTCCGTGGGGGCGCGAGCACGCCGCCGTCCTCGTCGTGGTGAGCGTGACCGCTCCGGCTGGTCCCGGGGGCGGGGCCGTAGGGGAAAGTGCTAAAGCAGCTGAGGTAAGAGGCCGAGGGCTCAAGGGCCCTCGGGAGCTTGGTGAAAAGGGAGTTAACCCCTAGGATCCTACCTGCAGGGACTAGAAAAATGGAGAAGGTAGGAGGAGAAACAGGAGACTGCTGAAGCAGACGTGCGACAGGAAATTTTCCCAAGCCGGGTTTGACTGAGTGCGCATGCGGGCCAAGAGTGGCGCCTGCGCAGTGGGACAACGCCGATGGCGTCGTTTCCTGGGGACCCAGCTGGGTGGGAAACGTGGCTAGGAGTTAGCTTGGGAGCCGTTGGTGTTCTGGCCGCTCCCCTCTCTGGCCACTTTCTCTCCGCGCCCACCCCACCCCCAGTTACAGCTGCGGCGTCTATTTGGTTTGGGTTGTAATCCTGCTGTTTTGAAGTGGAACGATTTTTTGATGATGGAATTTAATGATTGCTTGTAATGATTTGCCTTTGTACTAGGGTAGGAACTTTTAAGGAATTACTCTTTTTAAGAAAATAGGCATATATCTGTTAGAAAGGAAAGGAATTTATATTCATAAAACTATGAAGGCCGGGCGCGGTGGATCACGCCTGTAATCCCAGAACTTTGGGAGGCCGAGGCGGGCGGATCACGAGGTCAGGAGATCGAGGCCATCCTGGCTAACACGGGGTTTCACCGTGTTAAATACAAAACCAAATTAGCCGGGCGTGGTGGCAGGCGCGTGTAGTCCCAGCTACTCGGGAGGCTGAGGCAGGAGAATGGCGTGAACCCGGGAGGCGGAGCTTGCACGTCTCAAAAAAAAAAAAAAAAAAAACACTATGAATGCGAGGTCATCCCTGCCGTACATGAAGTAAATGTTTAAGCATCTTAGCTCGGACACAGCAATCTGTCCACAAAGCATCGTTACTCTCCTGTGAGGACCTCCACTGTCAGCCCCAACTTCCCTGACAGGGCCAAATCCCAGGATACTTCATCAGTATTTGTTCAACAAAACATTACTGAGCACCTCCAGTGGGCCTCGCAGACTAGTTGAAAATAGAGTTGTGCGAATAGATCTGCACAATGAGAAAAAAATCCGTAATGAACCAATACTGATGACACCACGCTTGTCTATCTCCTGCATGACCTTTGCTGAGCGCTGCGTTCTGTCATTTGTTCTTCATTCATTCATCCGAAATGCTCAGGAAGCACTGTGGAAACACTGTGACCCTGGTGCTGTGCTCGGCATTGAGGGTAGAAAGACTTCGAAGGTGGCAGGATGTTTCTTAAGATCATGAACCTTAAAATGAAAGTGTAGGCCGGGTGCAGTGGCTCACACCTGTAATCCCAGCACTTTGGGAGGCCGAGGCGGGCCGGATCACGAGGTCGGGAGATCAAGATTATCCTGGCTAACACGGTGAAACCCCGTTTCTACTAAAAAAAATACAAAAAATTAGCCGAGAGTGGTGGCGGGCGCCTGTAGTTCCCAGCAACTCGGGAGGCTGAGAGGGGAGAATGGAGTGAACCCGGGAGGCGGAGCTTGCAGCGAGCCGAGATCTCGCCACTGCACTCCAGCCTGGAGTGCTTAGTAGAAGAACTTAATAGACCGAGACTCCGTCTCAAAAAAAAAAAAAAAAATTGTAAAGTGCTTAATGGAAGGTATTGGCCCTCCTCCTGAGCAGATTCTTTCGCCTCTGGGAGCTTGCTGACTCTGTTAGATGGAGAGAATTAAGACTTTTTCCATGAGGTTTTTTCATAGTAAGTATGAAAAACTGGGATCTGCATAGGAAAAAACACTCAGGAGTAACTCTCTGTAAATGATTTTGAATAGCCAAGATTTATGAAGTGTTTACTAAGCCTGTAACCGTTCCAACTGTTTTACGTGTATTAATTAATCTTTGTCACACCTGTGTGAGGTAGGTAATGTTATTACAGGTTGAGCATCCTTAATCTAGAAATCCAAAATCCTCCAAAATTTAAAACTTTTGAGCACTGATGGGATGGTCAAAGAAAGTGCTATTTGGAGCATTTTGAATTTTAGATTTTCGGATTTGGGAGGCTTAATCATTAAGTATAATGCAAATATCCCAAAACCTGGAAAAAAATCCGAAATCCAAAATACCTCCAGTCCCAAGCATTTCGGATGAAGGGTACTCAACCTGTTTCCCATTTTGCAGATAAGACAACCAAGGAACAAAAAGATCCCGGAGGGGGAGGCGGATGCGGAGGTTGCGGTGAGCCAAGATCGTGCCATTGCACTCCAGCCTGGGCAACAAGAGCGAAACTCCATCTCAAAAAAAAAAAAAAAAAAAAAAAGCCAGAGGTTGCAATTTTTTACGTTTTGCCATCAGACCTTGGCAATGACCTTGAGCAGTAGGATATAAATAACTCCCACATGCTTAGCGTTCCAATAATGGAACACGAGGCATAAATGGGTGAAATGATTTGTCCACAGTCCTGCAGCAAGTAAGTAGCAAAACCAGAACTCAGAGAGGCTTCATAATCTTACCCACTATGCTGCTTTACCTTGCACATGACAAATGACATGCCAACAAGCCATTGCTTCAGAATGTCACAGCAGATAAGCTAAAATTGTCTCTACACCTCAGTTTTATTTTTTCATGTATAAAATGAGGAAGTTGGGTTAGATGACTTTTAAGGAATCTGTAGTTTCTGTGAAATATTTAATTCACTCAGCAAACATTTACTGAAATGAACAGCTACTTCCTTACCATAGGCCAGGTGTTATGTTTGGTTCTGGTGATCAGTTAATGCCTGCCCTGAGAGCAGTTACAACCTAGGGTTTATTAGTTTTGCTTTACTCTCATTTACCACTTGCTGGTAGCGTTCAAAATTTAACTGAAATCTTTAGAGCTAGAAGTTATTTAGGTTTATCCTTCCACCTCAGCAGAAAACTGCTTATTTAAAGTTAGCTTTGTGCTAATTCTGTGCTCCAGTTTTTAACCCTGGCTGTTTTGTGTATGGAACGATAGTAGTTCTGAGAGTTTGAAAGAAAACAGGATGAAAGGGAATTCCTTTGATTATATTCACCTTAGAAGTCACATTGTGGCTACCTTTTGAAGCTGTCCTCACTCTGGCAGTTGCTTGGGTGCTCTACTGAGCACCTGACTTCAAAATATAAAGTATAAAGCATTTGCAACTGAATAGAGCGTTTATCAGGGTGTAGGAAAAATAGAGTTTTAAATCTTAGGTAAGATATATACAGTTCACCATGGGTTCTACTCTGAACTGATGGGAAATAAAGACTGAGCTACTCTCCAAAAGGTGGCTAAGTTGTCTGTATACTTTATTTGAATCCCACCAGGTATTCACTTAGAGATTTGGACCTGATCCCTTACTGCTTAAGTTCAAAAACAATTCAAAAACTTGTCAGGTTATATTTTGACCCAGTGTATTCCGGAAGATTGGATATTAATCTAACTCCAAAAGTTGTTGCCTCTGTGGATATGAGTACAATTTGGAAAGTTATCAGAGCTCAGAGAAAAAAGGAAGAGTGATCTAATAACAAGATTGAAAATGTCAGCTGAGCAGAGTGGCTCAGGCCTATAATCCCAGCACTTTGAGAGACTGAGGTGGGAGAATCACTTGAGCTCAGGAATTGGAGACCAACCTGAGCAACATAGTGAGACTTCATCTCCACAAAAAATAAACAAAATTAGTGGGGTTTGGTGGCACGCGCCTGTAGTCCCAGCTACTCGCGAGACTGAGGTGAGAGAATAACTTGTACCCAGGAGGTCAAGGCTGGAGTTAGCCAAGATCGTGCCACTGCATTCCAGCCTGGGAAGCATAGTGAGACTCTGTCCCCAAAAGAATAAAAGAAAATAAAATGTCATTAATCAATTTGCATTTTTGCTGACAGTCTTGTTATAATAGCTGTTCTACCGTTGTTCCCGGTTCCCACTTCACTATTAATCAGTGTTACTTATAGACATGTAATGAAATCAGAAACCAAGCTCTGCTTCTCTAACAACCTTAAATCTTCATCACAAAATTAAGCAAACAGAACAGCCAGTGTTTCAAGACATACTGTATCATTTTCCTTACTAGGAAACTG
>NW_012113141.1:5475755-5476282 GCF_000951035.1 Colobus angolensis palliatus
AAAAAACAAACAAAAAAAAAACAGCTCAGCTAAAATTCTGTCTGACCATTATAGAGGAAAATTCATTTTACAATCCGTTTTCCTCCTCCCCACCCCCGCTCCCCGAGATGGAGTTTTGCTCTAGTGGCCCAAGCTAGAGTGCAATGGCACCATCTTGGCTCACTGCAACCTCCATCTCCTGAGTTCAAGCTATTCTCCTACCTCAGCCTCCCAAGTAGCTGGGATTACAGGCACCTGCCACCATGCCCAGCTCATTTTTGTATTTTAGTAGAGATGGAGTTTCGCCATGTTGACCAGGCTGTTCTTGAACTCCTGACCTTAGGTGATCTGCCTGCCTCGGCCTCCCAAAGTACTGGCATTACAGGCATTAGCCACCAGCGTACAATCCTTTTTGAAGTCCTTTCTTCTAATTGGGTTAAAATTCACATAACATAAATTTTTTTTTTTTTGAGACGGAGTCTCGCTCTGTCGCCCAGGCTGGAGTGCAGTGGCCGGATCTCAGCTCACGGCAAGCACCGCCTCCCGGG
>NW_012113141.1:5476617-5479875 GCF_000951035.1 Colobus angolensis palliatus
ACTAGCCATTTTAAAGTGTACGAATCAATATAAAGTTATTTTTAATCTAAATACTAGAACTTTATCCATTACAGCAGCCAATAGCCACATGTGGCTACTTAAATTTTAATTAATATTAAATAAAATTTAAAATACAGTTCTTCAGTCATACCAGTTTATAGGTGCAACATGAAGCTAGTGGCTACCATATTGTGCAGTGCAGAAATAGAACATTGGAACATTTCTATCATGGCAGAAAGTTCTATTAGACAGCGTGGCACTAAACCTTTTTTTTTTTTTTTGGAGACAGATCTGCTCTGTCACACAGGTTGGAGTGCAATGGAGTGATCTCAGCTTACTGCAACCTCCACCTCCCAGGTTCAAGTGATTCTCCTGCCTCAGTCTGCTGAGTAGCTGAGGCTACAGGTGCCCACCACCACAGCCGGCTAATTTTTTTGTTTGTTTGTTTGTTTTTAAGATGGAGTCTCACTCTGTTACCCAGGCTGGAGTACAATGGTGCAATCTTGGCTCTCTGCAACCGCCGCCTCCCGGGTTCAAGCAATTCTTCTGCCTCAGCCTCCTGAGTAGCTGGGATTACAGGCGCATACCACCATGACCAGCTAATTTTTGTATTTTTAGTAGAGATGGGGTTTCACTGTGTTGGCCAGGCTGGTCTCGAACTCCTGACCTCGTGATCTGCCCGCCTCGGCCTCCCAAAGTGCTGGGATTACAGGTGTGAGCAACCGCACCTGGCCATTTTTTCTTTAAAAAATACTGTATACACTTTTTAGAGAGCTGAGCGCAGTGAGACTTTGGGAAAAAAGGTGGGAGGATCACTTGAGACCAGGAGTTAAAGACCAGACTGACTGGGCATGATGGTTCATGCCTGTAATCCCAGCACTTTGGGAGGCCAAGGCGGGCAGATCACGAGGTCAAGAGATGGAGATCATCCTGGCCAACATGGTGAAACCCCGTCTCAACTAAAAATACAAAAATTAGCTGGGCGTGGTGGCGGCGCCTGTAGTCTCAGCTACTCAGGAGGCTGAGGCAGGAGAATCGCTTGAACCTGAGAGTAGAGGTTGCATTGAGCAGAGATCATGCCATTGCACTCCAGCCTGCCGACAGAGTGAGACTCCGTAAATAAATACGTACGTACATACATATATACATGCCAGACTGGGCAACATAGCAAGACCTCGTCTCTGTTTTTAAAAAAAAATGGAAAGAGGCCAGGTGCAGTGACTTATGTCTGTAATCCCAGCACTTTGAGAGGCCAAGGCAGGTAGATCACCTGAGGTTAGGAGTTCGAGACCAGCATGGCCAATGTGGTGAAGCCCCGTGTCTGCCAAAAATACAAAAATTAGATGGACACAGTGGCTCATGCCTGTAATTCCAGCTACTTGGGAGGCTGAGACAGGAGAATCGGAGAATCGCTTGAACCTAGGAGGTGGAGGTTGCAGTGAGCTGCTATTGTGCCACTCTAGTATGGGTGACAAGAGCAAGACTGTGTCTCAAAAAAGAAAGAAAAAAAGGAAATAAAATACTATATACACTTTTTAGAATTTTTGTTAAAGTCGTGTAAGCTTCTGTGGCAAAGAGAGTGTTTGTTTTGAACTTTAGTAAGGTGTCGTGTTCAGGACAGTTTTCTCTATAACATTTACATTTTTTGATATGAAATAAGGTTAAACACTCACAGGTGCTCTGTTCATAATAGGCCGTGATTTCCAAGATTGTTTCCTGAACTTTTTGTTCCGGTTTTGGGACGCCACCAAGTGATAAGTTTTGGTATTACATTTGAATGAAAAGGTTAATGGTGTTTTTTTTTTTTTTTTTTTTTTGAGAGAGAGAGTCCTGCTCTGTCACCCAGGCTCACTGCAACCTCTGCCTCCCGGGTTCAAGCGATTCTCTTACGTCAGCCTCCTGAGTAGCTGGGATGAGAGGCGCCCACCACCACGCCTGGCTAATTTTTTTTGTATTTTTAGTAGAGACAGGGTTTCGTCATGTTGGCCAGGCTGGTCTTGAACTCCTGACCTCAGGTGAACTATCTGCCTCCACCTCCCAAAGTGCTGGGACTACAAGCATAAGCCACCATGCCTGGCCAAAAGTTAATTTTTAATGAGAAGGCCAACAGGTATTTCCTAACTAGTTCCCCTTCCCTGGGAACAGAACACAGTGTTACTCTGGAATTTTATTTGGAAAATATTATAATTTCTTGATGTGGCTTGATCAGGATGTATCCAAGACAAACTGTCCTGTGAAGTGTGATGCTTTTATCCTCATATAACTTATTTCCTCAGTCAAATTTCTGCCTTGGCACTGCCATATCACCCCTTCATAACTCATAAATCACCCACAGTCAATCTCAGTTGACATAAACAGTTTGCTAATGGTAGGAATTCGTGTTTTAAGTAGATATACTATTCTTAAGCTTATTTTCAGTTCAAAACCTGACTGATATTTTGGCCTGAGACATCAATAAAATATCGTGAAAGTAGAGAGGATAGAAAAACGGGGAGCTAACTCTACAAAACTGCATGCTGACCCTTACGGCAGCTAGAATGAAATGTTGTCACTCTCACTTCCATAAACTTGCCAATTGCTGTTTTTCTTTCTCTGTAGTGAAGTAAGAACTCTGCTAGAGAGGAAATGGCTGCTTCATCATCATCCTCCTCAGCTGGTGGGGTCAGTGGAAGTTCTGTCACTGGATCTGGTTTCAGTGTCTCAGACCTTGCCCCACCACGGAAAGCCCTTTTCACCTACCCCAAAGGAGCTGGAGAGATGTTAGAAGGTGATCTCATGCTGCTTTCTGAATAATTGGATTCAGACCTGCAATGAATATTAATTGTAAAGAAGCTATTAAGTGGATTAAAGATGAGTTTGCCCTGATTTCAGCTCTACATTTCATCTCTTGTCCCCATCTCAAAATAATATATTTAAAAACAGTCTTGCTCCAGAATCAGAATGTTGGAGCTGAAAAGGACTTTGGAAATCAAGGAAGTCATCTAAAGTTATTTAGATCCAGAAAAGTTAAGTGATTTGACCAGGTTAAAGGCAGAGGTAGGGCTGGGCACCCTGACTCATCCATGTTATCCCAGCACTTTGGGAGGCCGAGGCAGGCGGATCACTTGAGGCCAGGAGTTCGAGACCAGCCTGGCCAACATGGTGAAACCCCTATCTCTACTAAAAATACAAAAATTAGCCGACCATGGTGGTAGGCGCCTGTAATCCCAGTTACTGGAAAGGCTGAGACAGGAGAATCACTTGAACCTGGGAGGTAGA
>NW_012113141.1:5480800-5487641 GCF_000951035.1 Colobus angolensis palliatus
TACTAAAAATACAAAAATTAGCCAGGCATGGTGGCAGGTACCTGTAATCCCAGCTAATCGGGAGGCTGAGGCAGGAGAATCACTTGAACCCAGAAGGCAGAGGTTGCAGTGAGCCAATATCGTGCCACTGCAGTCCAGCCTGGGTGACAGAGCGAGACTCTGTCTCAATAAAATAAATAAATAAATAAATAAAATGCATATTTCTGGGCCCACCTTGGAGCTTCTGAATTAGTCTAGGGTGTAACTCAGGAGTTCATTTTTTACCAGCATCCAGGCCCTTCTCATGAAGGCAGTCTTCCATATTTTGAAAAACACTGGGACCAGAAGTGGTGGCTCAAACCTAAAATTTCAGCATTTTGGGAAGCCAAAGCATAAGGATCGTTTGAGCTCAGGAGTTCAAGGTTGCAGTGAGCCATGATCATGCCACTGCACTCCAGCCTGGGTGACAGAATGGGACTGTGTCTCAAAAAATAATAATAATAAATTTTTTAAAAGCATTGGGAGGCTGGGCGCAGTGGCTCACACCTATAATCCCAACATTTTTGGAAGGCCAAGGCAGGCAGATCACAAGGTCAGGAGGTCGAGACCATCCTGGCTAACCTGGTGAAACCCCATCTCTACTAAAAATACAAAAAAAAGTTAGCTGGATGTGGTGGCGCATGCCTGTAGTCCAGCTACTCGGGAGGCTGAGGCAGGAGAATCACTTGAACCTGGGAGGCAGAGGTTGCAGTGAGCAGATAACTTGCCACTGCACTCCAGCCTGGCAACAGAGCAAGACTCTCTTGAAAAAACAAAAGAGCTTTGGGGAATAACCTATTAAGGATTCAAAATTTACTTGATTCTAGCATTTTAGTGCTTAATTATATATTGATCTTTTTTCCTTTAAGTATTGCAATGTTTTTGTTGTTGTTTTGTTGTTGTTGTTGAGACAGAGTCTCGCTCTGTTGCCCAAGCTGGGGTGCAGTGGCTCAATCTTGGCTCACTGCACCTTCTGCCTCCCAGGTTCAAGTGATTCTCCTGCCCCAGCCTCCCAAGTAGCTGGGATTACAGGTGCCCACCACCACACCTGGCTAATTTTTTTGTATTTTTAGTAGAGACAGGGTTTCGCCATGTTGCCCCGGCTGGGCTTCAACTCCTGACCTCAAGTGATCTGCCCACCCCAGCCTCCCAAAGTGCTATGATTACAGGCGTGAGCCACTGTGCCTGGCCTTAATATTTCAAATTTACACAAATATATTTTTAAACTAATCTAGGAATATCTGTGAGAAAGATACAAACTATCGGCCAGGCATAGTGGCTCACACCTGTAATCCCAGCACTTTGGGAGGCTGAGGCAGGCAGATTACTTGAACCCAGGAGTTCGAGACCAGCCTGGGCAACATGATGAAATCCTGTATCTAGAAAAAATACAAAAATTAGCTAGGTGTGATGGCATGTGGCTGTAGTCCCAGCTACTTAGGAAGGTGAGGTGGGAGGTTCACCTGAGCCTGGGAGGTGGAGGCTGCAGTGAGCTGTGATTGCATCACTGCACTCCAGCCTGGGTGATGGAGACCTTATCTCAAAAAAAAAAAGAAAAGATACAAACTATAGTTGGCCTTGGGGGTGATGAATAATCAGAAATAATAAAAAGAGTTATGGGTTAAGCCCAAAATCATTTGTGACAGGAAACCACAGGGGGACTCTGGGACCGTAGAGCTCCCTAGCATTGGTTTGGGTTATGACTAGTGGTGAGGTAGATGACCAGGTAGCATATGTAATTAGTGATATATATACTTCTCTTTTTGCCTTTTTATTTTCTTTAATTGTGTTAACTAAATACTGAAGTTAGTATTACTGAGTCTGGTTGGAAGTAGTGAACAATTGGGCCCTGTTACCATATTTGGTGCTAAAACTATATTATGACTTCATTTATATGCAGCAGAGATCTAGTATTGAGGAAGTTTCCCACAAAACAAATCAAAAGTGGGAGACATTTAAATTGCTTCATGAGTTTTATAGCAGCAGAAGAATCAGTATTCAATAATGGAGCTCTAAGATTAAAGTCATTTAAATTTTAGCTATAAGAGGAATTTAATACGGGAAGTACCTCCACAGTCTCAAAGCTATCAGCATTCTTTGTCAGTATACACCAAATTATGTGGAGATACTGAAGAAGAAAGGCTTCTGAGATTAGTCTGAATGTTGACGTTCTAATGAGTTATAGATCTATCCATTTTTATTCCATCTCAATATGCTTCATGGAGAAATGTGTTGGGTCTCTGTTGTAGGATACATTTATAGTAAGTATAAATACACAGTGCACAGTTTTGATTGTGTTTCTTAGATTTCAAGTTTTACCGATAATCTTAAAGCTGCTTACACTTAAAGACTGTGAAAAATAATGTAGAGATAGCAACCCCTAAACCCATTTAATATTCTTGGTCAAATCAAGAATATTAAATTGAAAAGAGTACTCTTAATGTAAGGATATTGGATTTGGAAGCATTTTCTACTATGTTTATAGGTGATACTATTCTATTATACAATAAATCTAACACACGTGTACCTGACCAGTAATAGTTTAATAGAATATGAAAATAGAGGCCAGGCATGGTGCCTCACACCTGTAATCCCAGCACTTTGGGAGGCCAAGGCGGGCAGATCACCTGAGGTCAGGAGTTCGAGACCAGCCTGACCAATATGGTGAAACCCGGCCTCTACTAACCCAGCCTCTACTAAAAATACCAAAATAAAAAAAAAGCATCGTGGCATGCACCTGTAGTCCCAGCTACTCGGGAGGCTGAGAGAATTGCTTGAACCCAGGAGGCGGAGGTTGCAGTGAGCTGAGATCATGCCACTGCCCCCCAGCCTGGGTGACAGAGCGAGACTCCATTTGAAAAAAAAAAAGAATATGAAAATAGAGCACAGGGTTGCCTGTCAAGAGTAAGGAACAAAACCAGTTAGGAATCAAGGATGGATGCTGTTTTTAATCTCAGCAGGTTCAACTTGATGTTATATCCTCATGAGTCTGGGATAGTAAACCCAAATCATCTGTAGTTAACCTTGTGAATTAACTTTTTTGTGCCTCTGCTGTCTGAGAACAGACACTTCACATAAGCAGCAGTTTTCAGCATTCTCCTGCCCTTGACCAAAATTGTCCTCACCCGGTTATTACTGAGCGCATTAAAGACTGCCTTCCAGCCCATCAGTGGCTATATTTTAGAGACATTGTAGCCACTGAAGTATAAATTATCTGGCATTGTCTAATTTCCTACTGTGAGGTAATATTCTTTTTAATGTATTTGTTACCATCCTAATTTATTGGAGTTGGCGATGGTGTTAGATTTGGGTAATTTACTGAACTTTTCCCTGTTTATAACCTTTGCTTGTCCCTTATGAGGAAAGCTGATGTATTGCTACTTGCTGTGTTACAAAGGGTTTGATTACAGTTTCTAAATGGAAGAGATTGCCCCCAACTGACTCTGCTCTCCAGGCTTTAGACTGGTACTGATATCACATCTAATAGGGTGGCTAAGAAGCAGTTGGACTTTGTGGTTAATAGGGAGCTGCAAATCAGCAAAAGTGTGTTCCACAGGCATATGGTGTGGTAGAGTGACATGCAGAGGTGCCTTTTTTTTTTTGAGACAGAGTCTCGCTCTGTTGCCCAGGCTGGAGTGCAGTGGCCGGATCTCAGCTCACTGCAAGCTCCGCCTCCCGGGTTCACGCTATTCTCCTGCCTCAGCCTCCGGAGTAGCTGGGACTACAGGCGCCCACCACCTCGCCCGGCTAGTTTTTTTGTATTTTTTAGTAGAGATGGGGTTTCACCGTGTTAGCCAGGATGGTCTCAATCTCCTGACCTCGTGATCCGCCCGTCTCGGCCTCCCAAAGTGCTGGGATTACAGGCTTGAGCCACCGCGCCCGGCCGCAGAGGTGCCTTTTTGAAAGTTTAGCTTATATCCTTTTGCTTTGAAGTTCATTACCAAGGAAAATATGCAAATATCACAACTTAACCATTTTATCCTAATGGTGCCTGTGATTAAATGTAAGTGAGAGGGGGTACTTCCAGGAGCTTCCATATACATGTTGGCCTGATCCTTATAGCCCATAATTCCCACTGCCATGTGTGTAATTCTAAAGTTCAGGATCAAACCACCTGGGAAGTAAACTCTATCTATGCTTTCCTCTTTCTAAAATAAAGTATGAGTTATAATTGGACTTTTTAAGCAAGAGTATGAATAGGATGATGACTACTGACATACCATTTACACAGAAGACCTATAATAAATCACATCATTGGTGTCAAATGTTCTCAACAGTCCCTCTTCCTGTCATGGAATTTGTAGTTATTTGCTGTTCATTGCTCTTATCTAAAAAAAAAACTCAGTTATGTATTACCTTGTCTAGATCTTTAAACTGGATTGTCAGTGTAATAGTTAATTTTTTTTTTTTTTTTAGATGGATTCTCACTCTGTCACCTAGGCTGGAGTGCAGTGGCACCATCTCAGCTCACTGCAATCTCTGCCTCCACACCCAGCTATTATTTTGCTAATTTAAAATGAAAATATTTATTTGCCCAGTTTGGTGATCAGCAGCTCAGAAGTGACTTATATTCAACCAGAGAAATGGTACTGGGTGGAGAAGATGGGATCATATCCCGTATCACACAATATGTTTAAAAGAGGTTTGAAGGCCGGGCGTGGTGGCTCATGCCTGTAATCCCAGCACATTGGGAGGCCAAGGCAGGCAGATCACCTGAGGTCAGAAGTTCGAGTCCAACCTGGCCAACATGGCGAAACCCTGTCTCTACTAAACAATATAAAAATTAGCCAGGCATGGTGGCGGGCACCTGTAGTCCCAGCTACTCTGGAAGCTGAGGCAGGGAGAATTGCTTGAACCTAGGAGGTGAAAGTTGCAGTTAGCCAAGATTGTGCCACTGTACTCCAGCCTGGGCAACAGAGTGAGACTCGGTCTCAAAAAAAAAAAGTTTGAATTTACAGAATGTAACACTCTCTCTGAAGAATATAAAGAGTATACATCCCAATAATTATACTTTCATTTTTTTCTTTTTCTCTTTTTTTTTTTTTTTTTTATCACTTTGAAGACAATATTGGAAGGATGCCCTCTTGGTTATATATTCAAGCTCTTTGGATACAGTAGCTATAGTTGTTTTTTTTTTGTAATTGGTTATTGTGACTTCTGAAATAAGATCTCCCTTGTGTGAAACTCAGCATGAGGCCAGAATGTGTTAGTCCTGTCTCCTTGCCACTTAATACCTTGCCAACACAACAACCCATGATTGATGGGTGAATGCTTGAGGCCTAGTAGTGCTGACATGAAGTACTGCCTGAAAAAGGACAGCTGTGTCCTCTCTCCCCATTTGTTTTAGGATTTTCGCAATAAGGTACATCCCCCAAATGGTTTCTGCTACCCTTTTAAAAATCAAATGTTTCTACATGAGCCATAAATTTTTGAGAATATGTTTTGCTGTATCAGCTCTTGCCTGACAAGGAATAACATGAACTAGCTTGTGTTTCATGATCATCTTCCAAGTGCTGTGGCAACTGAGTTGGCCACTTCTTATTGGGCAGTTCTTGGCACCAGTACAATGCTAGGTTCTGAACTTGCACCATACTCTTATCATCATCCAAATTGCAGTGTTTTGGTTCAGTTGGAAAATCAAGGTTACAGTTTGCGTTCACAGAATGAAATTTCCCGGCAGTGCTCTGTGTTTATCAGAGTGATGTAATTTGATATATTAAAAATCAACAATTGTTTTTTCCTCAGCTTTGTTTTTTAGACTGAAAATGATTTGGAGTTTTGGTGAACCTTTATATTTTGATACCACAGTAGCCAGCCACATGGCCAAATGTGTCAGCTGCCAGTGTTTGCTTGACATACAGGAGAACATTAAGGAACTCTCAGGTTGGGAAGAGGGAAGTGTTGACCAGGACATAGACTGAGGTTTCTTGTTTTTGTTTTTTTAAACACTATTTTTAAACTCTTAAGTAGAGGGACTATTTTAATATTCTAGGTATAGAATAAATAGCTTTTATAACAGTCTTAGTTCTAAATGAAACAGATCCCATCTTTGTAAACACTGAGAACTAGACCCTGAATGTAGAAGCAGGGAAAAGAAGAAGAAAGTTTACTTGGTTTATCAGAAGCCATAAAACCCTTACAGCAGATTAAAACCTTTTCTCCTTTTGTTTGTAGATGGCTCTGAGAGATTCCTCTGCGAATCTGTTTTTAGCTATCAAGTGGCATCCACGCTTAAACAGGTGAAACATGGTGAGCACATGAGTGTTGTGTACTTGACTGTGAGAATAAATTTGCTGGGGGTTGGATGAGGCTGTGACAAAAACCCCCAAACTCAGCAAGGCTATTTTAGTGGACTTCCTAAATTTAAGAACATTCTAGGTCTTAATCTAGTCATAATGTCCACATTGAGCCTTAAGGTTGGGGCTGGGTGCAGTGTAATCCCAGCACTTTGGGAGGCCGAGGCAGGTGGATCACTTGAGGTCAGGAGTTCGAGACCAGCCTGGCCAACATGGTGAAACCGCATCTCTACAAAAAACAAAAATTAGTCAAGCATGGTGGCGCGTACCTGCAGTCCCAGCTACTTGGGAGGCTGAGGTGGGAGGATCACTTGAGCCCGGGAGGTTGAGGCTGCAATGAGCTGGAATAGCACCACTGCACTCTAGCCTAGGCAACAGAGTGAGACCCTGTCTGAAAAACAAAAAAGTTGGTTGTCCAGGGAGTCAGTGCTTCCTGCTCCTCTTGTGTTGCTGTTTTTTGTTTGTTTGTTTGTTTGTTTGTTTTGAGACGGAGTCTCGCTCTGTCGCCCAGGCTGGAGTGCAGTGGC
>NW_012113141.1:5488531-5488845 GCF_000951035.1 Colobus angolensis palliatus
TGGTCCCAGCTACTTGGGAGGCTGGCATGGGAGGATCGCTTGAACCCAGGAGGCATACTCCAACCTTCGTGACAGAGTGAGACCCTGTTAGGGCACATCCTGAAAATGTGATCATTTTATTTTAAAATGACTTTTTTATTTTTTGAGATGGAGTCTCTCACTGTCTCCTGGGCTGGAATGTAGTGGCATGATCGTGGCTCACTGCAACCTTCGCCTCCTGGGTTCAAGTGATTCTCCTTCCTCAGCCTCCCAAATAGCTGGGACTTCAGGCACCCACCACCACGCCCAGCTAATTTTTGTATTTTTAGTAGAGA
>NW_012113141.1:5493390-5510670 GCF_000951035.1 Colobus angolensis palliatus
GATTCTCCTGCCTCAGCCTCCCGAGTAGCTGGGACTACAGGCGCATGCCACTACATCTAGCTAAATTTTTTGTATTTTTATAGAGGCAGAGTTTCACCATGTTGGTCAGGATCGTCTCGATCTCTTGACCTCATGATCCGCCCGCCTCGACCTCCCAAAGTGCTGGGATTACAGGCATGATCCACCGCACTTGGCCTAGAAATTATTTTTATACCAGTCATCATCTTGGTGGCTGGTGGCAGTCTCATGGGTAATACATTGTTGTATAGTATTCTCTCCTTGACTCTTTACAGATCAGCAAGTTGCTCGGATGGAAAAACTAGCTGGTTTGGTAGAAGAGCTGGAGGCTGACGAGTGGCGGTTTAAGCCTATCGAGCAGCTGCTGGGATTCACCCCCTCTTCAGGTTGATGCTGCCTGGATGGTCGCCTCTGGTGCGCAGCAAGTGCAAAGCCAGTGGGGGACTTTCTCACAGCTTGCGTAGCCATCCAGAGATCCACAGCTACGTCGCTGAATTGTTAATGCACATTTGTACTTGGTTTCTCTGTATCTGTTCACAGGCAACAAATACTTATATGTATGATCTTTCAGGGAGTATTTTGTTTATTTGTTTTTAAAAGTATTGGGAATCAGATTAAGACAGTCGGTTTCAGAGAACCAGGAGGTTTGGGGTTAAGAGATACTTAAAAATTTTCACAAGCCAGGTAGGGCATATATCAGATTTGGCCAACTGATTGGCATCTGTCCTGTCATCCATACGGTGCCTGGAAATATTCACCAGTCAAGGTCAAGGTCAGCATCTGTGGTTAAAAATACAGCATTTTGACCTAAAATGTTATTTTGCAGATGAATGTGATTTCAACTCAGGAGCTATCCAAATGAGGATTAAATATTCTTTTTTTTTTTCCTATTTTTAGACATCAATTCTATAGATTCTTTACTTTTTCTAACCTCTTCTTGACATGCCAAATGCTGGCAAAAAGAAGTGGTTTTTGGATGTGGCAGCACTTGTAAAAATAAAGCAGTAAGCAAAATCCTTTTAAACACAGAAATCCTCAGTTCTTCTCATTGGTGGACTCAAGCAATTCTGTAGCAAATAAATCCTTTGAAAGAGCTCCAAGTTGGTGGCTTTATCCTTTCAAAATCTCAGGGATTTGGGATGAGGCAAAGAGGTCAAATTACTTTTTAGAAGAAGAGAATCTAAAAACCGTTTCTCCTAAACAAATGGTAGACTGGCTTTACTTCAGGGATATGTGTCTTTATAGGAATACATGAATTTATCTTATTGATATTTAAGTAGATTTTTTTTTTTTTTAAGAAACAAGGTCTTGCTGTGTTGCCCAGTTGGTCTTGAACTCCTGGCCTCAAGAGATTCCGCCCCCCTGCCCGCACCTCGGCCTCCAAAGCGCTGGGATTACAGGCATGAGCCACCGTGCCTGGCCTCAAGTAAGTTTTTATACCATGATAGGGAAAAACCTGGAAGGCTAAGAGATGTACTTATTTTTCCCTCATGGGACCCTACATTCCACAGTAAACAACTGGGATAATCATGTATTACCTTGTATGCAAATTTTGCCTTAGACAGCATTTGTCTGTTCCTTATTAATAACTTGCACCTGATCTGCTTAGAGTTGCTTAATTATACGTAAATATAATCCCAGTAGCAATTAGCCTTAATCCGAAGAGCTCAAAATGTTTAACACGTTCTACCTGACGGGAGGCGGTGACCTCATTCAGTCGGCTAAGAGCCTGAGCCCTGTGAAGTTAAACACCTGCTCATGGTCACATAGCCCAGGCAGAAGAAAATCTCAGAACTTGGAATAGATCCCAGTTGCCTGATAGTTCATCTCACTATTGCCTTTAAAGCAAATTGGAGACTCGGCACGGTGGCTCCCACCTTTAATCCCAGCACCTGGGGAGGCCGAGGTGGGTGGATCACTAGAGATCAGGAGTTCAAGACCAGTCTGGCTAACATGGTGAAACTCGGTCTTTATTGAAAATACAAAAATTAGCCAGGCGTGGTGTCACACGCTTGTAATCCCAGATACTCAGGAGGCTGAGGAACGAGAATTGCTTAAACCCGGGAGGTGGAGGTTGCAGTGATTGCGCCATTGCACTCCAGCCTGGGTGACAGAGCGAGACTCTGTCTCAAAAAAAATAAAAATAAAAAAAATCAGAGCACAAGAAGTACCAGTCCAACTCACCTTTTCCATATTAACAATTCTCAACTAAAAGAAGTTCCATATTCGAAAGCATTTTAGTTTTTTAACAGTACTTATTAGCATCAACCATCTTGATAATCAAGGGAAAAATTAAAAATACCTAGACTGCAATAAACCTTTAAATCGGATTTTCAGTGAGAATTTAGAAGTAATCACTACCTTTCTCTTGCTTCATTTGTATAATCATGCAGCACAGGCACTGTGTTACCTCATCTTTACGCTTTGGTATTTGAACTTGTATTACAGAGTTTTTTCTCTAAATTGGATGTTTTTTTTTTTTTTTTTTTTGAGACGGAGTCTCGCTCTGTCGCCCAGGCTGGAGTGCAGTGGCGCGATCTCGGCTCACTGCAAGCTCCGCCTCCCGAGTTTACGCCATTCTTCTGCCTCAGCCTCCCGAGTAGCTGGGACTACAGGCGCCCGCCATCTCGCCCGGCTAGTTTTTTGTATTTTTTAGTAGAGACGGGGTTTCACCGTGTAGACCAGGATGGTCTCGATCTCCTGACCTCGTGATCCACCCGTCTCGGCCTCCCAAAGTGCTGGGATTACAGGCTTGAGCCACCGTGCCCAGCCAATTGGATGTTTCTTAATATGACCTTGGAAACTGAAGTGATCTTAGCATTAAAAAAAAATGCTTTCTGAAACACCTTTCCCATTGATCACTTAGCTGCTATTTTAGTCTTACCAAGAATAAGACTCTCACAATTTTTTAAAGAGAATACCTCCCTCTCTGTACCTTTCTGTCAGTCATTATGTTGCATCGTCCACAATGCCTGTTACCATGCTTTGGGCTCAAAGATGGTCCCAGTTGCTCATCTGTCATCTGTTATCTCTTGTGCCAGTCAGTCACAGGCATGAATTATAATCCTCTGAATAACACAGCAAGATATATAATACCCCCTAATATAGAAAAGGAACTTGAAGCTCAGAGCAAGTGTCACTTGCCAAGGCTGCACAGCTAAGTCAATGGCCAAATCTGGACTTCAATTCAACTTGGCCAGAATCCAAAGCAGCTTCTTTTAGGTCCACTATGCCACATCCCACCAAACCCAACCCAGCACACTGTATTAGGAAAAATCCTAAAACTTTTGATGAAATGGTAGAATGAAGTAACTACCTGGAGAAAATAAGCCTTCCGTTACCTTCCCTCCTCCCTCCTAGGGCTTGACAAAAAGAGATCTCGAGCATGAGGAAGGAACAGCTTCCTCAGAAACAGACAGGAATTAGCTGTATGTTGGCTTCTGCATACCCTCTTAAAATTCAATATGGGGCCAGACACGGTGGCTCACGCCTGTAATTTCAGCACTTTGGCAGGCCAACGCAGGCGGATCACCTGAGGTCAGGAGTTCGAGACCAGTCTGACCAACATGGAAAAACCCTGTCTCTACTAAAAATACAAAATTAGCCGGGCATGGTGGCGCATGCCTGTAATCCCAGCTACTCGGGCGGCTGAGGCAGGAGAATCACTTGAACCCGGGAGGCAGAGCTTGCAGTGAGCCGAGATCGAGCCACTGCACTCCAGCCTGGTGACAGAGCAAGACTCTGCCTCAAAAAAAAAAGATTGTTCATGTCAGTCTGACATATAATTCTATATAACTTTTGTCTCATGATGATGAGATATCAACAATAAAATAGCTAGTTTTACAGTCATACAAAAAATTTCCCGTTTTGACTTCACAATTATCCAGCATCAGCTTTAAAGTCCAGAATTTTTACTAATACACAAACGTGTTATTTTTTTTTTTTTTTTTTTTGAGACGGAGTCTCGCTCTGTCACCCAGGCTGGAGTGCTGTGGCCGGATCTCAGCTCACTGCAAGCTCCGCCTCCCGGGTTCACGCCATTCTCCTGCCTCAGCCTCCCGAGTAGCTGGGACTACAGGCGCCCCCACGTTGCCCGGCTAGTTTTTTGTAGTTTTTAGTAGAGACGGGGTTTCACCGTGTTAGCCAGGATGGTCTCAATCTCCTGACCTCGTGATCCGCCCGTCTCGGCCGGCCTCCCAAAGTGCTGGGATTACAGGCTTGAGCCACCGCGCCCGGCCACAAACGTGTTATTGATTACTGCCATCCCATAGCTGACACACCGGAATGACAGTGTCTGGAAACTAAATCAAGATCCTGACCCAAGGATCTCTCTTTATCTGCCCATTTACTTGCAGCCTGTGGCTCCCCTTCCCCTACATGACCGGGAGTCCTGGAATCTGCTCTTCCCAGTCAGAGTGCCAGATACTGAAGTGGTAGAAACTTTGGGCCTTACGGCTAGGACTTTCACCTCTGTAAAGGGAAGGGGCCAGGCTGGGAGATTCCTGTCATCCAGAGGAAAAGGAGGAAGCTGCTTAAGAAGCTGACGCCCTTTTGGGCAAATGTAGGAAATGTTACACTTAAGGCTGGGCATGATGGCTCACACCTGTAAGTCCAGCACTTTGGGAGGCCAAGGCGGCCAGATCACCTGAGGTCAGGAGTTCGAGACCAGCCTGACCAACATGGAGAAACCCCGTCTCTACTATAAATACAAAATTAGCTGGGCGTGGTGGCGCATGCCTCTAATCCCAGCTACTCGGGAGACTGAGGCAGGAGAATCACTTGCACCCAGGAGGCAGAGGTGGTGGTGAGCCGAGATCATGCCATTGCACTCCAGCCTCGGCAATAAGAGTGAAACTGTCTCAAAAAGAAAGAAGAGAAAAGAAATACTACACTTAGAGGAGGCTGCTTTGCCTCTCCCTGTCCTTTTGCCAAAGCATCTAACTTTGCCGAAAATAACTTGCCACACCTTTTAGTTGCCTGAAGTTCAACCAAAACCAAGCCTTTCATTTCATAAAAGAGGTAAGTCTTAAATAACAGGTACTTGGGAGAGTTAAAAGCTTGGGCTACAGGCAGACTGTAATGATACCAGATCTTTTCCTGTTTTCCCAGAGCTGAGTTTGGGATGGAGATTGCATCAAAGGAGCATGCCACTAGCCTTCTGTGCATACATTTATTAGCATCTGGTCAAAGAGAGGGTCTCAGAATTGTAGAACTGAAAGAGACCTTAGAGGTCATCTAGTTCACCCCTCATTTACATATAGGAAGTAGGGATGTTGTTTGTCTGGTTTACTGCTGCATCCTCAGTACCTAGGATACTACTTGGCACATAGTAGGTATATCATAGGTCTCTGCTGAGTGAATGACATAGGAATTTGTGTGTTACCTTTATTTTAGAAGCTACTAGCTATTTCTAAGCCAGGCGCTATGGCTCACACCTATAATCCCAGCACTTTGGGAGGGCAAGGCTGGAGGATCACCTGAGGTCAGGAGTTCAAGACCAGCCTGGCCAACATGGCAAAACCCCGTCTCTACTAAAAATACAAAAATTAGCCGGGTGTGGTGGTGGGTACCTGTAATCCCAGCCTCATGGGAGCCTGAGGCAGGAGATTGGTTTGAACCTGGGAGGGAGATTGCAGTGAGCCAAGATCGCTCCACTGTACTCAAGCCTGGGTGACAGAGTGAGATTCCGTCTCAAAATAAATAAATAAATAAAAGAAACTACTAGCTATTTCTAGGGCAAAATCCATAGTAGAGTAATCCCTGAGGTAATTCAGATAGTTAATAGGCAGAGCCAAGACTGTCACCCAGATCTCAGCCCAGAGCTCCTATAACGTCACCCTGACAGGTGAAGGCTGTGGAACAAATGGAAGCTGTTCCAAAGCGTTCATATCTCATATGATCCCATCCACGCGATGAGCCAAGGCAGAGGGCACCGGTGGTTCCCTACCGTCATGGGCTCTGGCCATGGGCCTGGTGGTAGGGTCATATGTCAGCATCTACGACCTAGTCTCACCTCACAGGTACTCTAATTTCTTCTGTCTGTCAAGTT
Organism: Colobus angolensis palliatus; assembly: GCF_000951035.1. Taxonomy (NCBI): domain Eukaryota; kingdom Metazoa; phylum Chordata; class Mammalia; order Primates; family Cercopithecidae; genus Colobus; species Colobus angolensis. Next base: position 5,499,458 of record NW_012113141.1, read on the forward strand.
TCCCAAGGAGGAGTTTTCCCAAATCAGCCTGGTTCTTTTTATAATATAAGCTGTTTAGAGGCCAGGCATGGTGGCTCACGCCTGTAATTCCAGCATTTTGGGAGGCCAAGGCGGGCAGATCACCTGAGGTCGGGAGTTCTAGGCCAGCCTGGCCAACATAGTGAAACCCCATCCCTAATAAAAATACAAAAATTAGGTGAGGCCAGGTACGGTGGCTCACACCTGTAATCCCAGCACTTTGGGAGGCTGAGGTGGGCAGATGACCTGAGGTCAGGAGTTTGAGACCAGCCTGGTCAATGTGGCGAAATTCCGTTTCTACCAAAAGTACAAAAATTAGCTGGTGTGGTGGTGCACATCTGTAATCCCAACTACTCGGGAGGCCGAGGTGGGAGAATCTCTAGAACCCAGGAGCCAGAGGTTGCAGTGAGCCGAGATCATACCACTGCACTCCAGCCTGTGAGACAGAGTGAGACACTGTCTCAGAAAAAAAAAAAAATAGCCATGTGTGGTGGCACACGCCTGAATCCCACTTACCGAGGAGGCTGAGGCAGGAGAATCTGTAGAACCTGGGAGGTGGAGGTTGCAGCGAGCCAAGACCACACCACTACATTCCAGCCTGGGTGACAGTGAGACTCCGTCTCAAAAAAAAAAAAAACCCTGTTTAGAGCAGGTAATGAAACAACATACAATTTGTTACTAACAGTAATAGAGAGGATGTTCCTTTCCAAATGTCTGTCATTCTTTTCAGCAGACACTTAGCACTGTGTGTCTAGTGTGTGCTAGATGCCAAGGATATGCTGTAAAACAAGACCCAGTCATCAACCTCAAGAAGTTTACAAATAAATATTAAGAGGGACAGAAAGGTCATTTCAAGTGTAATAACTGCTCTAATAGGGAAAGCATGAGATGCTGGACAATACCATAGCAGAGACAACTAATCCAGCTGGGCCAGGCATCAGAGAAGGCTTTAATGAAGGATGAGGTTTAGGCTGAGACCTGAAGAAAAAGTAAGTGGGGTGGGAAGGAAGGACTTTATACGTGGAGGGAATACAATTTTCAGAGGCCCAAGGGTGGGAAAGGGCATACTACCTTTGTAGGGCTGCGGGTGGTTCATTATGATTGATTCATAGGTGGTAAGGGCAAGAATAAGGCAGAGGGTAGGACTCGTGGGCTCTGCTAAGGAATCTGAAATTCAACCAGAGGACAGTGGGGAACCCCTGAAGAGCTTGAGGCAGGAGCATGACAAGATCTGGTTATACTTCAGATAATTTACTGGGAGGCAATGGTGGAGAATTGGTGGTGGCGAGAGCGAGATTCCTTAGGAAGCCTTTGAGGTCATCCAGGTAAGAGATGACTATAGGCCAAATTAAAGATGAGCGCAGTGGCTCATGCCTGTAATCCCAGCACTTTGGGAGGCTGAGGCAGGCGGATCACTTCAGGTCAGAAATTCGAGACCAGCCTAGCCAACATAGTGAAACTCCATCTCTACAAAAATACAAAAATTAGCCAGGCATGATGGTGGGTACCTGTAATCCCAGCTACCCAGGAGGCTGAGGCAGGAGAATCGCTTGAACCCAGGAGGCAGAGGTTGCTGGAGCCATTGTACTCCAGCCTGGACGACAGAGACTCCTTCTCAAAAAAAAAAAAAGAGAGGATGGATTTGATTTGAGAAGTGGCAGGGGGTAGTGGCTTACACCTGTAATCCCACACTTTGGGAGGCCCAAGTGGGAGGATCGCTTGAGGCCAGGAGTGAAGACCAGCCTGGCCAACGTAGCAAGACCCCCACCTCTACAAAAAATTGTACAAATTAGCCAGGCATGGTGGCACACACCTGTAGTTCTAGTTACTCCAGAGACCGAGGCAGGAGGAGTGCTTGAGCCCAGGAGGTCAAGGCTGGGGTAAGTTATGATGGTGCTATTGCCTGGGTGACAGAGCGAGACCGTGTCTCAAAAACAAAAAAGTGCCGGCACAGTGGTTCATGCCTGTAATCCCAGCACTTTGGGAGATGGAGGCAGGCAGATCACATGAGGCCAGGAAGTTCAAGACCAGCCTGGCCAACATGGTGAAACCCCATATCTACAAAAAAGAGAAAAATTATCCGGGCATGGTGGTGGGCACCTATACTCCCAGCTACTCAGGAGACTGAGGCAGGAAAACTGCTTGAACCTGGGAGTCAGAGGTTGCAGTGAGCCGAGATTGTGCCATTGCACTCCAGCCTGGGCCAGAGCGAGACTCAAAAAAAAAAGACATGTAATATACAGGATTTGGTGACTGGTGGACCTTGGATAACTCAGAGGACGCCCAAGTTTTCTTGCGTCAGGAGCTGAGGGACTAGTGGTACCATTCACTGAGATAGGGGTACAGAGAGGGCAGCAGGCTACAGAGATGTTCAAGAGGCAGGTGACTCCACGGGTCTATAGTCTGGAGAGTGAGCTGGGCTGGAGTTAGATTTGGGACTCACCAGCCTGGAGGTGTTTATTAAGACCATGGTGGAGAGTGGATAGATTGTCCAGGGAGAGAGCCCATGGAGTGAGGAGAGAATCACACCAGGGAGGGATCCTCAGGGCATGCTGACATGTAAGGAACAGGCAAAGCAGGAAGATCCCAGAGATAGGGAACAAGGAATATGGCCTCACAGAAACCCAGGGGAAAGCACATTTTGAGAAGAAGGCTGCAAATAGCAATATATGGTGCAGCCAAGCACTTGAGACAAGGGATTAACAAGACCCACTGCAACCTCCGCCTCCTGGGTTCAAGTGATTCTCCTGCTTCAGCCTCCCAAATAGCTGAGACTACAGGTGCCTACCACCATGTCCAGCTAATTTTTGTGTTTTTAGTAGAGACACAGTTTCACCATGTTGGCCAGGCTAGCCTCTAACTCCTTACCTCAGGTGATCCACCCACCTCGGCTTCCAAAAGTGCTGGGATTACAGACATGAGGCGCAACTTCTGCCATTGGGATCTTACCACGGAGACTGTTGGTGACTTTTTTTTTTTTTTTTTTTGGAGACAGCATCTCACTCTGCCACCCAGGTTGGAGTGCAGTGGTGTGAGATCACAGCTCACTGTAACCTTGCCCTCCCAGGCTCAAGCAATCCTCCCATCTCAGTCTCCTGATTAGCTGAGACTACAGGTGCATGCCACCACGCCTGGCTAATGTTTGTATTTTCAGTAGAGATATGGTTTGCCATGTTACCCAGGCTGGTCTCAGACTCCTGAGCTCAAGCAGTCCTCCCGCCCCAGCCTCCCAAAGTGCTGGGATTACAGGCCTTAGCCACTGTGCCTAGCTGGTGACCTTTTCTTAAGAGTAGCCACCTCTGCATAGCAGAGACAGAGCCAGAATGCTGTGGGGAAGAGTGGGGTCGGGGGGAAGTGGGGCTAAATCCGGGCAACACTTTCCAGAAGTTCAACGGGAAGGGGAGGCAAAAATGAGGGACTGAGAGGGGGACAGCTAAAGGAGAATGCATAGTGAAGAGCTCATTTTTTTCTTTTACGATGGGAGAGGTCAAAAAAACAAAAAGGGGATAATTGGCCGAGCACGGTGGCTCACGCCTGTAATCCCAGCACTTTGAGAGGCCGAGGCAGGTGGATTACCTGAGGTCAGGAGTTCCAGACCAGCCTGGGCAACATGGCAAAACCCCGTCTCTCTACTAAAAGTACAAAAACTATCCGGGCATGGTGGCAGGCTCCTGTAATCCCAGATACTCAGGAGGCTGAGACAGGAGAATCACTTGAACCCGGGAGGTGGAGGTTGCGGTGAGCCGAGTTGGCGCCATTGCACTCCAGCCTGCGCAACAAGAGTAAAACTCCGTCTCAAAAAAAGAAAAGAAAAGGGATAATTGATGGACGGATCCCTGAGAAAGTGGGAGGAGGTGGGAGCCAAAGCCTGGCTGGCATGAGGCAGGAGAACAGGATGATGCTGATGTGGGTAATTGTGTAGGAGAGGCAGCAGGAAGAGGGGGCATTCTCATCCAATGGCCTCTATTTTCTCAGTAAAGGAGAGGCAAGTTGGCCTACTGCCCGTGTCCTAAGGTCAGAAGGCTTGCCAAACCCAATCAGGAGCCTGTTGCAGTGAGAGGCCTTACATTTGCAGTAGCACCACTCTTTGGGGAAGTCCACCAGCAGCTCCCAGCAGCCTAGCAGGAGGAATGGAAAAAATGAGCAGTTGGTGGCTAAAGTCTTGCATGGTAGGGTAAGGGGCTAAGCAAATTTTTGGACTAGGGTGGAGAGGAAAGGAAGTGAAAACAAAAAGAGGCCCCCAGAGAGAAACTAACAGGGTCAACCACTTATTGAGGGTGTACTATGGCACAGGCAATGTTTAAGGAAAGAGAAATAAAAAGGTAGGGCAGGCCGGGCGCGGTGGCTCATGCCTATAATCCCAGCACTTAGGGAGGTCGAAGCGGGCGGATCACCTGAGGTCAGGAGTTCAAGACGAACCTGGCCAATATGGTGAAACCCCGTCTCTACTAAAAATACAAAAATTAGCCAGGCGTGGAGGCGGGCGCTTGTAGTCCCAGCTACTCAGGAGGCTGAGGCAGAGGAATTGCTTGAACCCGGGAGGCGGAGGTTGCAGTGAGCCAACATTGTACTGTTGCACTCCAGCCTGGGCGAAACAGCGAGACTCAGTCTCAAAAAAAAAAAAGGGCAATAGTTTCCAAACCTGGCATGCTTCAGAATTAAGCTGGAAAAAAAAAATGCAGACTCCTGGCTTCATTCCTGGGGCCTAGTAAGTCTAAGGGAAAGGGGGGTTGCACATGACAGTTATGTAGTCAGATCTGGAAGCCTCTTGGACCCATGGAAGAGGCAGAGAAGTAAACAGACGCATGCAGTATATACTATGGGATGAGGCCATGGCCGTGGTCTGTACAGGCTTCCATGGAAGCCAAGAGGACTTGGGAGTGGGAATGCCGAGGAGATGACAAGGAGCCTTTGCTAGAGAAGGCGAGCCTGCTCTTGAACGTGATGATGAGAGACAGTGCGCCACCCACAAAGGGGAAGATGCCAAGGAAGTGTTCCAAGCACAGAGAACAGCATAATCAAAGTCAGGAACTCCAGGTCCCTTGGAACACGCATGTGGAACTGCAGCTCATTTGGTGTGGCTGGAGCACAGCACATAAACGGGGGTGTGGTGAGAAGTATCAGGAGAAGGAAGCAAGAACCAGATTGTCTGAGATTGTTCACCACGCTCCACTTTCCATCCAAAGCACATTTCTCTGAAAGAGCCAGGGACGCCTAAGAAAGAGGCCAAGAATCCCAACTTGCACAATAAATAACTTAGAAAGCAGGCTTGTCTGGGTCTGGAAGGGTTAGACCCATCGGCTGGCATAATGCAGCAAATGTGATCTTTGTAGACCATTAGGTGGTGAGCAGTATTTTTGATGTGACTGCAGACAGCATTCACAGATTTTTAGTTGTTTATTTACTTTAAGGGAGAGGCATATGTCCTAAACACACAAAGAATTATGGAAGGAGCCTTCCTTCTGGGCTCTGAGCCAAAACCAGGATAAGAGACAGCCCGAAGTGATCACATTTAAAGTATATGGACATCACAGAAAGATGTTTTTCCCCCAAATGACTTCTCCTCCCTTTTGTCCTGGGCCCTAAAAGCCTGAAGTAGACTCCCACACCCTTTCTCTCTCACTCTGTTCTCAGAAATCTCCAGACATATATTTGAAGATAAACCAACAAACACAGACATTTCATTTGTTTAGCAAACTGAAAGGTTATGTTTGGGGGGCTGATCAAGTCACACTCTACCCACTAAACTTTCTGCAGTCTCCAAAATAGAGTCAATCTGTAATATCTTACGAAGTCAGATTGACTTAGCTTTCCAAATAAAAACACAATGATCAGAGGACAACCTAGGACTTTGCCATCCCAGGCCAATGTCATTCCCCAGAAAGGACTCAGGGCTCAGTCTATAATCCTGCTCCAATGCTCAAGGCTGCAGAATGCTTTTTGCCTGCACTCCTGTTAATGAAAAGGAAAATCAGACTCTCAGGAGCAGCCCGAGACCACAACTGGAGTACAAGATACTATGGCCTCCAGAAACCTATAGATCGGGAGCCAGGAAGAAGGCAGAACATTGTCCCCAAGGCATCTCTCAACACAGAGAGGTATCCATCCTGGGGGCTAGAAAAGATGCTGGAAGAGGAGGATGAAGGATCAAGGAGGAAGACAGCCTTGCTGTCTGAAAGCACAGAGCCCTGACACCACAGTTAAGCCTTATCCGGTACCCTGCCAGCCAAGGAGTGTCCTCAGGCAAATAGGAAAACAGAGGCTGAGCCCCAAAGGTCTGCAGCTTCACTTGACCCTGGGGATCAACTCTTCCTCCAACTGCAAAGGGGGATTTCTTGCAGATAAGCAATCTCCCATTCTGAGTTATTGCAGTCTCTTTTTCTACCCTGCTGGCTCTGTGGCCACTGTGCACTTTACACTTAAGAGTTAGGCCAGTCCATGTGTATAATCCCAGCACTTTGGGAGGCTGAGGCAGGCAGATCACTTGAAGTCAGAAGTTCAAGACCAGCCTGGTCAACATGGTGAAACCCTGCCTCTGCCTGGCGCGGTGGCTCACACCTGTAATCCCAGCACTTTGGGAGACCGAGGCTGGTAGATCATGAGGTCAGAAGTTCAAGACCAACCTGGCCAAGATGGTGAAACCCCAGCCTGGGTGACAGAGCGAGACTCTGTCTCAAAAAAAGATTTTAAAAAAAGCCTGCTTCTACTAAAAATACAAAAATTAGATGGGCATGGTGGCATGCGCCTATAGTCCCAGCTACTCATGAATCTAAGGCAGGAGAACCGCTTGAACCCAGTAAGCAGATGTTGCGTGCGATGAGCCAAGATCGCACCACTGCACTCCAGCCTGGGCAACAGTGAGACTCCGTCTCAAAAAAAAAAGTTAGGCTCCTAGAAGGAGCCTGACTGGAAGTTGCTGAGGGTGATGGAAAGTCTTCAATAACAAAGGTAGGAGTGATCAGGAGGGCCTGGGTTCAGAACTCACACCTCTCATTCTGTACCCTGTGTCTCAGGGTAGGTACAAGTAGCACCCAGGCACTGGGAACCCTGGGAACATTCATCATGGTTAACACATGGTGAGTGAGGGGTTACTATATGTGGGGCATTATGCCAAGCACTCCTCACGCACGATGTCATTTACAGAAAGACCATGTGGGATGGGAGGAAGCCACCAAGTTATGGCAGGGATGGCAGGAGAAAATCCTACAGCCTAAGACTGCAGGGTCCTTGGCTATTATATCCGTTTGCCAGGGCTGCCATAACAAAAAACCACAGACTGAGTGGCTTAAACAACAGAAGCTTATTGTCTTGCAGTTCTGGAAGCTAGAAGTCCAAGATCAAGGTGCCAGCAAGATTGTTTTCTTCTGAGGGCTGCGAGGGAAAAAGTCTGTTCCAGGCTTGTCTCCGTGGCCATCCTCTCCCAATGTCTCTTTACTTAGTCTTTCCTCTATGCATGTCTCTGTCCAAATGTTCCTTTTCTTTTTTTTTTTTTTTAAACACAGAGTCTCGCCCTGTCACCCAGGCTCGAGTGCAGTGATGCAATCTCAGCTCACTGCGACCTCCGCCTCCCGAGGTCACGCCATTCTACTGCCTCAGCCTCCCGAGTAGGTGGGACTACAGGTGCCCGCCACCACGCCCAGCTAATTTTTTACATTTTTAGTAGAGACAGAATTTCACTGTGTTAGCCAGGATGGTCTTGATCTCCTGACCTCGTGATCCACCTGCCTCAGCCTCCCAAAGTGCTGGGATTACAGGCATGAGCCACCATGCCTGGCCCAAATGTCCCCTTTTTATAAGGACACCAGTCCCACTGGATTAGGGCCTACCCTACTGATCTCATTTCAACTTGATGACCTCTTTCAAGACCCATCTCCAAATAAGGTCACATTCTGAGATACTGGGGTTAGGATTTCAACATACAAATTGGAGTGGGGACAACACAATTCAACCCGCAACAACAGTCTCTAACCCAGACTTCTCTTTATTTTATTTATTTATTTACTTACTTTTATTTATTTATTTTTTGAGATGGAATCTCGCTTTTGTTGCCCAGGCTGAGTTCAATGGTGCAATCTTGGCTCTCTGCAGCCTCCACCTCCTGGGTTCAAGTGATGCTCCTGCCTCAGCCTCCTGAGTAGCTGGGATTACAGGCATGCCCCACCATGCCCAGCTAATTTTGTATTTTTAGTGGAGACGGGGTTTCACCACTTTGGCCAGGCTGGGCTTGAACTCCCAACCTCAGATGATTCTCCCGCCTAAGCCTCCCAAAGTGCTGGGATTACAGGCGTGAGCCACCGAGCCCAGCTATTTATTTTTTTGAGATGGAGTCTTACTGTCGCCCAGGCTGGAGTTCAGGGGCATGACCTCAGCCCTCTGCAACCTCCGCCTCCTGGGTTCAAGTAATTCTCCTGCCTCAGCCTCCCAAGTATCTGGGATTACAGGTGTGTGCCACTACGTCTGGCTAATTTTTGTATTTTTAGTAGAGATGGGGTTTCACCATGTTGGCCAGGCTGGTCTTGAACTCCTGACCTCAATTAATCCCCCTCCTCAACCTACCAAAGTGCTGGGATTACAGGTGTGAGCTGCTGTGCTCAGCCTCCAGTTGTTATTTTTATTGACAAAGTTATGAAAATCTTTGGGAAAGTGATTTGCACAGGCTCCATCAGGTTGACAAAACCAAGACTGGAACACAGGTCTTTTGGGGCCCCCAGCCTTCAGCAGGCTTCCCCAGGAGTAGCAGTATTGCCTGCTTTTGGAAACCTCTTCCCTGAGAAGGGAATCCCTGAGCTTGGGCCAGTCTAGGAAGCACCCAGTTGAATCTACAGGCCTAGGACACATGAAAACCCTCTTACCAACCAACATCTGGAAAGGGACTCTGCAATGCCAGGGTAGAAGGAGCCTTATTCATGGGGCTTCATAGAGTCACTGGGTCTTATTTTCTTTGAGATGGAGTTTTGCTCTTCTTGCCCAGGCTGGAGTGCAATGGTGTGATCTCGGCTCACCGCAACCTCCGCCTCCTGGGTTCAAGAGATTCTCCTGCCTCAGCCTCCTGAGTAGCTGGGATTACCGGCATGTGCCACCATGCCCAGCTAATTTTTGTATTTTTTTAGTAGAGACGGGGTTTCTCTATGTTGGTCAGACTGTTCTCAAACTCCTGACCTCAGGTGCTCCACCTGCCTCAGCCTCCCAAAGTGCTGGGATTACAGGTGTGAGCCACCCTGTCGGGCTTGGATCTTATTTTCAATGGCCAGGCCTCTTATTAATGTGGCAGGAATGCAGCCTGTGCAGAGCTCTGCCCTTTACCTGCAGCCCCCAACAGTGCAGTCTGCCAGAAGTTGGCTGGGATTGTGCTGAGTTTCTCGCAGCTTCCCCTCCTTGTTCACTCTCCTCAGACCCACCTTTGCCTGCAGCTGGCCAGAGGCTGATAGATCTCTATTTTGCTGTTGTGAGAACTCACCAAAAAGGCACTTCTCAAAGCCTCATGCAACTAGCAGGAGAAACATAGGTTTAAGAGCCTTGCTCTTGCAGCTTCAAAAACAAGGAGGCAAAAATTGAGATTGAATATAGCACAGAGTGTGGGTGACATCAAACCACAGACTGAGTTGATAGGCTGCAGGGAAGGAAGTGAAAAGTTCACCTTGTCCTTCCTTGTAACAGAGGACTGCTGGTTTTGCAGAGGTTTGCTTTTTTTTTTTTCATTCAATAAAAATAGCTCGGTGGGACAACATATTATAGCATTCGTGGAAATAAAAACTAGGAACCACATCACAGGATGTTCTGCTCCAAACTTGGCGCTGATCCCCCAGGCAGCTCCAGGTTCCCTCTGATTCAGCCAGCAGCGGCGAAGGCCCTCCCCTGTCCCAGGTGGGACCCGGCCTTCGGAGAGGAAGGGAGGTGGTGGTACGAGGCATCAGCTGTTTCCTTTGCCTCTGGGCCAAGACCCTTGCCATGGCAGAAATACAACTTTGTCCCCAGTGTCTGCCTTCTGCACTGTAAAAAGTTTCCATCTCAAAGGGTCGCGATTCAGGAAACCAAGGTTAGAGGCAAACGAGTCTTACTTGAAAATGGTAAAACCTGGCCAGGCCTTGGACTTCCTGCATTGATTGCTCTCCTGGGGCCTGGGACCAGCCCAGCAAGGGTGGGGTGGGGCAGCAATGCAGGTTACAGGATGTGAAAGTGGGGACTGAGGTTAGGAAAAAGAATAAAAGGCTGTGACCAGAACACACCCAGCAGAGGCCATGTGCAGTTCTCTTCTTCAGGGTTTCCTGTGGGTACACTGAGAACATTGTGTTCTGGCTGAGAACTTATCCGGCAGAGCCTGCTGCCTACGTGGTCCCTGGGTCCTAGTGCTGCCTCTTACCTAGCCTCAGGCCTGGCTCCCCTGCCTGCACCTGTGTGCAGCCCACTGTATGACCCAGGGAGGTTGTCTCCATTGCGTCCTCCTGCTGGGTGAGGCCCCCAGCCACCAGACTCCCAGCACTTAAGATTCTGACCCACCCCGCATTTCCAAAGCATCTTCAGCATGCTGGGTGCCATCACACAGTCGCGTTTCATGTCCCTCATAACAAAACGTCCTTCAGATGACAAAACTGAGGTTCAGAGAAACTGGGAGGAACAACTAACATCAGTATTTATTTTTATTTATTTATTTTAGAAAGGGGGGTTTCACTTCCACCCAGGTTGGAATGCAGTAGTGCGATCATAGCCCACTGCAGCTTCCAACTCCTGGGCTCAAGTGAACCTCAGCCTCCTGAGTTCTACTGGGACTGCAGGTGCGCACCACCACCCCTGACTCATTTTTGTATATTTTGTAGAGACAGGGTCTCATTATGTTGCCCAGGCTGGTCTCAAACTCCTGGGCTCAAGCAACCCTCCCGCTTCAACCACCCAACATGTTGGGATGAAGACATAAGCCACTGTGTGCCTGGCCTATGCCAGTTTTGTTTATTTATTTATTTATGAAATGGAGTTTTGCCCTTGTTGCCCAGGCTGGAATGCAGTGGCATGATCTCGGCTCGCTGCAGCCTCCGCCTCCCGGGTTCAAATGATTCTCCAGCCTCAGCCTCCTGAGTAGCTGGGATTACAGGCACCCACCACCACACCAGGCTAATTTTTGTATTTTTAGTAGAGACAGGATTTCACCATGTTGGCCAGGCTGGTCTTGAACTCCTGACCTCAGGTGATCCACCTGCCTC
>NW_012113141.1:5511810-5513533 GCF_000951035.1 Colobus angolensis palliatus
GTGAGTCACCACACCTGGTTGGTATTTTCTTAATGAATTCCCTAAAACCGATAAAAGCTCAGGCAGGTGGGCCCAGAGCTGTCCAGAGGAGCCTGAGCCTGAGTCCCGCCCTGCCCTGCTCAGAGCCAGGCGAGTCTGCCCTCTGCATGAACTCCCTCAACTGCTGATCTGCTGCCATAAGCCTCTATGCAGCAGCCACATCAGCCCCTGGATTCTTCTGTGCTGTGTAAGGCCCTGGAACTCAGAGGCATATGCTGGGTCCTATAGCCAAAGATCAGTGGGCCAGCAGAGAAGGAGAGGGGACTTAGGAGGGGATGGAGGCTCTCTGGTTAGAAGAGATCTTTGCAATTCTTTTTCTTTTTCTTTTTTGTTTGTTTTGTTTTGTTTTTAATAATAGAGACAAGGTCTCATTATGTTGCCCAGGCTAGTCTCAAACTCCTAAGCTCAAGTGATCCTCCCACCTCGGCCTCCCAAAGTGCTAGGATTACAGGCGTGAGTCACTGTGCCTGGCTGTCTTTGACATTTTTTTTTTTTTTTAGATGGAGTCACTCTGTCGCCCAGGCTGGAGTGCAGTGGCGCAATCTTGGCTCACCACAACCTCTGCCTTCCAGGTTCAAGCAATTCTCCTGCCTCAGTTTCCCGAGTAGCTGGGATTACAGGTGAATGCCACCACGCCCTGCTAATTTTTTTGTATTTTTAGTGGAGATGGGGTTTTGCCATGTTGGCCAGGCTGATCTCAAACTCCTAACTTCAGGTGATCTGCCTACCTTGGCCTCCCAAAGTGCTGGGATTACAGGCATGAGCCACTGCTCCCGGCCCATCTTTGCAATTTTTGAACTGAGTTCTAGATTATACCCTGTCTACTAGACTGCAAATCTCTTTTCCAAGTCATCTTTGTATCCTGTCCAGTCACACCCTTTGCCTTGTGTGTGTGGAGTCCTTGATCCACAGTCATTGAATGACAAATTAAAGCCACTCACTAGAAGGCCTTTCCCCCAGCTACAGCTCATGGTCACTCAATAACTACACAATGAACACCTACTGTATACTAAGCACTGGCTCAGATAATGGGCACACAATTGCCAAAAACGAAAACACAGAGTGTCTGCCCCTCCTAGAGATCACAGTCCAGTGGAAACAAAGACATTTAGTAAGTAGGAGTGGTCCTGAGGGCTCATGATTATCTCAAGGGACCTTGTGATCTATCCGCCTCAGCCTCCCAAAGTGTTGGGATTACAGGTGTGAGCCACCGCGCCCAGACAATTTTCTCATTTTTTTGTAGAGACAGGGTCTCACTGTGTTGCCTAGGCTGGTATTGAACTCCTGGGTTCAAGGTGCCCAGTTTTAACACTTCCTAACGATGTGGTCATGGGCAAGGCACCAGCCTCAGTTTCTTGCTTTGTAAAAAAAAAAAAAAAAAAAAAAAACACCTCCTTTAGGCCAGGCATGGAGGCTCATGCCAGGTACCATAGGTGACCGCAGAGCAGGGGGATCCAAGGCTGAGGGCCCTGGAACATTTCCTTGAAGAAGAGATAGATCTTTAAGCTGAGACCCAGAGGGGAGGGAGAGAAATCTGCCAGATGAAGGAGACTGGGAAAAGCGGTTTGGGCAGAACTAACAGTATTTATGAAGGCCCAGAATTTAGAGAGCACGTGGCTCATTGAAAGAACTGACGGGGCCGGGTGAGTTGGCTCACGCCTGTAATCCCAGCACTTTGGGAGGC
>NW_012113141.1:5519803-5521790 GCF_000951035.1 Colobus angolensis palliatus
CCACCACACCCAGCTAATTTTTGTATTTTTAGTAGTGACAGGGTTTCACCATGTTGGCCAGGCTGGTCTCGAACTCCTGACCTCAGTTGATTTGCCCGCTTTGGCCTCCCAAAGGGCTGCGATTACAGGTGTGAGCCACTGCACCCAGCTTCGAATCCCAGTATTATCACTTCCTAACAATGTGGTCAGGGGCAAGGCACCAGTCTCGGTTTCTTGCTTTGTTAAAAACAACAACAACAACAAACACCTCCTTTAGGCCAGGCATGGAGGCTTATGCCTATAATCCCAGCTCTTTGGGAGACCAAGGCAGAAGGAGTTCAAAACCAGCCTGGCCAACAAAGAGAGACCCCATCTCTACAAAAGAAAAATTTTTAAATTTAGCTAGGCATGATGGCATATGCCTGTAGTAATAGCTACTCAGGAGGCTAAGGCAAAGGATCACTTCAGCCCAGGAGTTTGAGGCTGCAGTGAGCCATGATCATGCCACTGCACTTCAGCCTGTGTGACAGAGCAAGACTGTCTCAAAAAAAAAAAAAACAATATTTCTTCTAGAAGATTCTAGTGTATAATAAATAGACACCTGTGAAAAGGCCTCAGCTGCTCCTGGTACACAGGAGCTTTTGCAGAGGCCCTGAAGACAAGACCCAGGCAGAGTCCCTCTGAGCCACTTATCCAGCTTTGCATAGGGGCAGCATTACCACTGGACTTGGGCTCAGAGCAAGTGTTTATGAGATAAATGAGTTGCCGTCTCAGAAATCACAGAGCACTCCTCTACCTTTGACCTTCTGCAGGCTTTCACTGGCTTCTATGAGCCAAGAACCTTCTCCGCCCTCACCCAGCTCTCTCTCCCCTGCAATCTTTCCATGAACAGCATTGTTCTGGCTTCCTCTGCTCTGGGTCCTGGGAAGGGGCTTACCCTCCAGAAGGGGCCAGAAGCCCTGGCCTCTCACCCTGGGCCTGGACGTTAGCCTGGCTTGCTAGCGGGCAGCCCAAAAGAGCGAGCAGAGAACCAGGGCACACTCCCAGGAACACCAGGGCTGGTAGGAAGCCGACCTCCTCCCACGGGGGCTGGGGTTTGGCCCCTCCTTCATCTGTTTGTTTCCCTGCTGCAGCCAGAACGGTCTGTACCCGAAGGATGGTGCTAACGGCCAAGGAATCCGTAGGGTCCTAAAGTTCGACCGACTTCCTTTCCTTGCCCTTGTTCCCCAAATTCAGGGTTTCCTGGCCATGGGCTTGTTGTCCTTTGCCTAGGGTCACTGGCACTGTGGAGATCAGTCACCTTAAGTGAGGTCCCCTACACGGCACTGTGCTTCCCCCCATTCCACATCCCAGGTGCCATGGCTCTGCAGCCTCCTCCCTGGTTCCAGTCCTGTCCATCTGTTAATGGGCCTCCCTCCCTGGCACTGCTCACTGGGCCTCAGTTGTCCAGCCCCCACCCCACCTCCTTACCCATCATCCCCAATCCTGCCATAGCAAAAAAAAAATAATAATAATACAATTCTTGTGAAAAGAATATAAGTTCATGGTAAAAATCTACCAGTGCAAAAGGTGTAGAAAGAAAAAGTAGGCTGGGCGCGGTGGCTCATACTTGTAATCCTAGCACTTGGGGAGGCTGAGGTGGGCAGATCACCTAAGGTAAGTGGTTTGAGACCAGCCTAGCCAACATGGCGAAACCTCATCTCTACTAAAAATACAAAAATTAGCCGGGTGTGGTGGCACAAGCCCGTAATTCTAGCTACTTGAGAGGCTGAGGCAGGTGAATCGCTTGAACCCAGGAAGCGGAGGTTGCAGTAAGCCGAGATTGCACCACTGCACTCCAACCTTGGCAACAGAGTGAGACTCTCTCTGTCTCAAAAAAAAAAAGAAAAAGAAAAAGAAAAAGAAAAAAAAGAAAGAAAAAGCCTTTTCATATTCTTATGTTCTCGGCTCAAAAAGAAACAAGGGAGTGCAGGTTTAAAACCAAAACAGGAGAGAAGACAAACCCCGC
>NW_012113141.1:5526030-5530721 GCF_000951035.1 Colobus angolensis palliatus
AGATTAATTAATTTTTTTTTTAAAAGAGCATGTTAAGGAGTACAGGCATCCATTTTTCTCAGGGCCAAAGATTTTCTATCCCAGTGGGAGCACCAGATGAGAGAAGAGAAAAATCTGCTGTGACCTCTGCCAGTCTCACTTCCAGGTCTATGTGTCTGTCTTTAGCATGATTAAAATACTATAAATTATATGCTTATGCTTTGTTGATGTTCTCTTTAGGATCCACCTTACATGGCTGTATATATTTTGCATATCTACATACATATTACTATGCAAAGTTGTATACACAAAGCCATGCATACTGTACTTTATGGAAAATTTAAGAGCGTTTCAGATATAATTAGAACCATATGTGTTTTTCCCCTTCTGGGCTGTGGGTGGGAGATGAATCTAGAGCCTGCCCCCGAGGCTTGCGAGGCTGAACTAAGCAGCCAGACTGGCTCTAAAGGCAATGGGGAGCTATTAAAAGGTTTGGAGAGGGAGGCCCTAGTGAGGCTGAACAGAAGTTAAATAAACAGAAAGTTCCAGGCTCTCCTTCCTTATACTTAAGAAAAATCAGAGCAGTAAATCCCAAACCAGTTCTGCCCACAGTTCATCTGCAGATGAGCATCCCTTGCTCCATCTGTGCAGAAAAGCCATCGTGTGGGGCCGTAGCACTATGGAGTCAGCCTCTGCAAGCAACAAGGCCCAGAGGCTGAGGGGCTTCAGGCCCCAGCAAAACCCAGTGACCCTGTTGTCAAATCTGAATGTCATCATCTGCCTCCAGGGCTGACCAGATCTGGATGGGGGCGTCAGGGTCAGGATCCTGTTCTATGTGGCAAGAGCTTGGGGAAGCTGCTGCAGGCCTACTGATGAACTTCTTTCCTGGCCCAGACACTCTTAAAACTTCCTGGCGAGGGAGGCGACACACCTTATTGTGCAGCCCTCAACGAACGCATCAGCTGCACTAAGTGCTGAAGAAAAGCTCCCATAATAACCATGTGTGATAATAAAAAGATAAAGAGGCAAATAGGTATGTAGGTCACCTCAAAAATAGCCACCCATCCGCCTGGCCTGGGTAGCCACTTGTGCCAGGTGGGTTCAAAGGTTTTCCTTGCTTCCCTTCGCAAGCTGATGCCCCCTGCACTTTTCAAGATTGCCTTAAATACAACTCCTTCCTGCACTAGCAGAGGTAGCCGGGGCAGTAGGGACTGCAGCCCTACAGGGGCAGCCCTGCGCCCCGCGCCCCCTCCACCAAATCAATCCTGGGGTCAGAGGGCACAAAGGTTTGGCCTCTCTGACGTGAGTTCTCGGGCTAAGTCACGGTTTAGGGTAGTGACTCACAGACATTCTTTCCCCCTATCCCTTAGGGTTTGCGCACACCCAGGAAGCCTTCCCCTCCCCAACAGAGACCGCTTTGTTAGCACGACCCACCCGGTTGGAGAAGTTACAGCCTCAGGGTTGTGAGGGCCTCCTCGGCCTCTCCCTCCCTCCCCCTCTCTCCTCTCTAGGGCTCTCACCAGAAAGGCGCCAACCCTGCGCCCTGCCCCCACCCAGCCGCCGGGGCCCCAAGTGCTGAGCTCAGCATCTCTGTGGCCTGGCCGCCCTCCTCCCGGGCAGTGGGAGGAGCCTCCTTCCTCCCGAGGGCGGGCGGGGCCAGGGCCAGCCCCGCCCTCCTCCCCGTTCCCCATCTCCCTCCATTCGCCTCCCGTTCCTCAGTCGCACGTTCTCCAAGTCACGTCCCCGCTTCGCCCAGTAGGGGGTCGACGGGGATTGGACCCTCCCCCAAGTCAGCTGCTCTGCATCTGTCACTTCGGCGGCAGCGCTCTCTTGAGGTTGCACCTCAGCTGTGGAGGGAGGAGAGGGGGAGCTGAGGGGGGTGTTCCCTTCCCCCATCCCGCTGGCCCCAGACAAGCCACCGCAGACCGCGGAGAAATCAGTTAAGCTCCTGAGTCCACCAGTTCACAGAGCAGAGTCTGAAAGTTTTTGTGTTTCTGTGCGGCTGCTTTTAAGTACAAAAAGATTGAGCAGTGGCTCCTGGGTGCCTATGCCAGAGTCTGGCCCTTTGTGGATTACATAAGGGACAACAGGGGTGGGGAAGGGCCCCTCTTCACAGGCACCAATTCCCAGAGTGGCCTTCCTATGGGACCCCAGAGCTCCCAGGAGGAGGATCCCAGAGAGAGATGTGGTAACAGAATCACTGGCACTTCTGGGACTGAGGGTGTCAGCTAAAGGGAAACCCCTCGAGTGGCAGTCGGCCTTGCCATTTGAGTCAGCACTGCTAGGTGCTGCTGAATTCTGCAGGGGGAGGAAGAACCTGATCAGATAAAACAAGGGCTGACCTAGAGAAAGTCTCTTGGGTCAACATCTTCTTAGCGATAACAGAAGATCACTCCGACTGTTCTACACTCCACCCTACAACATCGACCCCCCGCTTTCCAGCATTAACAGTCCCCTTTAGTTTACAACTAAGAGTGTGGGTTGCCTGGGATCAGGAAATGAACCTAGATGTAGAGTCCTGGCTCCAGCCTTGCTGACGCTATGTGACCGTAGGCACGTCACTGCACCTATCTGAATCTCAGTTTTCTCACCTGTGCAGTGACATTGATGAGGTCTGTCCTGCCTACAAACTCTACACACGTAAATTAGTTGTTGTTTTTTTAATTTTTAGTAGAGATAGGGGTCTCACAACTTGCCCCAAGCTGGTTTGAACTCCTGGGTTCAAGCAATCCTCCCATCTCCACCTACCAAATGCTGGGATTACAGGTGTGGGCCACCGTACCAGGCCATTATTTTTGTTTTGTTGGTTTTCGTTTTTGTTTGAGACAGCGTCTTACTCTTTCACCCAGGCTGGAGTGCAGTGGGACGATCTTGGCTCACCGCACCCTCTGCTTCCCGGGTTCAAGCAATTCTCCTGCCTCAGCCTCCAAAGTAGCTGGGATTACAGGTGCACATCACCAAGCCTGGGTAATTTTTTTATTTTTAGTAGAGACAGGGTTCCACTACGCTGGCCATGCTGGTCTCGAACTCCTGGCCTCAAGTGATCCACTCGCCTCAGTCTCCCAAATCATGTACTGGAATTACAGGCGTGAGCCACTGCCCAGCCTAAGTCTTTTTTTTTTTTTGAGACAGAATCTCGCTTTGTGGCCCAGGCTGGAGTGCAGTGGCGCAACTGTAACATCAGCCTCCTGGGCTCAAGTGTTTTTCCCATCTCAGCCTCCCAAGAAGCTGGTACTACAGGTGCACTCCACCATGCCCAGCTAACTTTTTGTGTCTTTAGTAGAGATGGGGTTTCACCATGTTGGCCAGGCTGGTCTTGACCTCCTGGACTCAAGTGATCTGCCTACCTTGGCCTTCCAAAGTGCTGAGATTACAGGCATGAGCCACCATGCCCAGCCTCCAGTTGTTATTTTTATTGACAAAGTTATGAAAATCCTTTAGAACATGTGGAAAAAGACAAATAAAAAGTTATAAGGCCGGGTGTAGTGGCTCATGCCTGTAATCCCAGCACTTTGGGAGGCCAAGGCAGCCAGATCGCCTGAGGTCAGGAGTTCAAGACCAGCCTGGCCAACATGGTGAAACCCTGTCTCTATTAAAAATACAATTGTTAGCCGGGCGTGGTGGTGGGCGCCTGTAATCCCAGCTACTCAGGAGGCTGAGGCAGGAGAATCATTTAAATCCAGGAGACAGAGGATGCAGTGAGCTGAGATCGTGTCCAGTCTGGGAAACACAAGACTCCATCTCAAAATTTAAAAAAAAAATTAAAAATTATGAAAGCCCTAAAAAATATGGAAGTATGTTGTTTTGTTTGTTTGGTTTGGTTTTTTTGAGATGGAATTTCGCACTGTCACCCAGACTGGGGATCTAGGCTCACTGCAACCTCCACCTCCCAGGTTCAAGCGATGAGCCACCATGCCCGGCCTGTGCAAGTCTTTCTAGAATCCTAAAGAGCTCCATAAGGGTCAATGATCTTTGTGAGGAGGCTGGTGTGGTGGCTCACGCCTGTAGTCCCAGCACTTTGGGAGGCTAAAGGGGGCAGATCACCTGAGGTCAAGAGTTTGAGACCAGGCTGGGCAACATAGTGAAATCCCGTCTCTGCTAAAAATACAAAAGTAAACCGAGCGTGTTGGTGCATTCCTGTCATCTCAGCTACTCGGGGCTGAGGCAGGTGAATCCCTTGAAGCCAGGAGGCAGAGGTTGCAGTGAGCTGAGATTGCACCACTGTACTCCAGCCTGGGTGACAGAGTGAGACTCCACCTCAAAAAAAAAAAAAAACTTTGTGAAGAGATGGCAAATTGCCAGGTGGGCTGGCAGCTCCCATTTCCTGCCAGCCCAGGTGTTCCAGAGAAAGGCTCAACATGCAGACCTAGGCAGCTGCCTTTTGCCTTTTGCATATACCTGAGTTTCCCAAGCCTTTGACTATTAAGGCCACTGGAGATAAAAATGCACTTCCGAGTGAGGTTAGAGGTGTGGCAGAAGGGTGAGGAAGGAGACCAAAGCCAGGGAGAAGAAAGTTCCGGAGGACTGAGTAGGGCCTAACTGCCAGGAGAGAGGGAGATCCTGGAACCTCCTAAGGCTCCCTGCCCTGCAGCTCAGTTCCTTGTCCATAAAGTGGGGAGGTTGGGGGCTGGAAGGAGTACTCTCTTAGGACCTGCTTATTTTAACATTAAAAGATTTTAGCTGGGCGTGGTGGCTCACGCCTGTAATCCCAG
>NW_012113141.1:5532351-5533474 GCF_000951035.1 Colobus angolensis palliatus
CTCGCTCTATCACCCAGGCTGGAATGCAGTGGTGCGATCTTGGCTCACTGCAAACTCGGCCTCCCGGGTTCATGCCATTCTCCTGCCTCAGCCTCCTAAGTAGCTGGGACTACAGGCGCCCACCACTGCACCTGGCTAATTTTTTGTATTTTTAGTAGAGATGGGGTTTCCCTGTGTTACTCGATCTCCCGACCTCATGATCCACCTGCCTCGGCCTCCCAAAGTGCTGGGATTACAGGCGTGAGCCACCGCGCCCAGCCAAAATTGCGTTATTTGTAATAAAAATTCTGGGTTTCAAAGACATAGTATGCTTCTTGGGGGCCGCTTCTGGGCCACAGCCCAGACTTCAATCCATCCTTAGTGGCCAAACAGCCTGCAACTCAGGTCTGCTGACTCCTGTCCTTTCACCCCACAGGCCCTGGGCTAGCCGTGGCTTAAGAGACTCACTAGAGAGAGGGGGTTGCCTAGCCCTCCCTGTACTTTATTGCTTTCTCTCCTCACAAGGGTTCAGAACCCAGGAATGGAGAGGGATCTTAGTAATGGCTGGCAGAAACCTGGCCCCTAAGTGGATGGGGTTCCTTCCTGATAGCCAGGTGAGGAGAAAAGAGACAGTGCTGGAGTCAGAAGGACGAGGTTCCAGGCCTGGCTGGGTCCCCAGGACAACTCATTTGACCACACGGGCTGGAGATGGGTGGGCTGCATGAAGTCTGATAGGCCGTCTGTGCCTTTGCTACTGCTGGGATACAGAGGTCTGCCAGAATCCTCAGGCTACTCTCCCAGCTCTCAAAACCCTTATCCCTTGGCATGGGTGGTTTATCGACCTAACCGTTTGTGGGGTTTGCACTGCCCTGCCCTCTCCCCAGAGGAAATGACTTCTTGGGAAACCTAGGACCCCGGGCAGAACCAAGTAGAACTGGTTGTCTGTGAGCTCACCTTTGTCACGTGTGAGCCCTGTCTACACAGCTGCAAGCTGTCACCCGCCCCTAACCCACCCATGCCTATCTTTCTTTCCTAGAGGTCAATAAGCACCCCAACTAAAGATAAGCATCAGAATCGCCTGGAGAATTTTGCTCCTAAGAACCCCACCCAGACCTACCCAATCAGAATGGGGCTTGAGGAGATG
>NW_012113141.1:5534540-5536451 GCF_000951035.1 Colobus angolensis palliatus
AAAAAAAAAAAAAAGACTGCACAATGCATTGTATTGTTAGTATTTCCATTTCAAAAAGCAGCCTCATTTGCAAAAAGACTCCCCACTGAGTTTTTAACTTTCCCTCCAGTAGGGTAGTCAAGATCCTCCTTGAAGCCCTCACTTCAGCTTTTCACAAGCCTCCTAAACCAGGTGCATTTATAATCATGCTATTTTGACCAAGCTGTTTGTTGTTTTTCAAGAAAGCCACAGAATCCTGGGAACACTTCTGCTGACTTCTCATCTCCACCTCCTCCCACCACTCCACCCTCTGCTTACTGCCCCCACCCATGGGCTCCTCCACCAGCCACTTCCACCAGCCGCAATGAGAAATGTCCAAAGGGCTACAGAGGTGCCCCAAGCAGAGACATGCGAGCGAGCTGGCTGGCCTCCAGGGGTTTCCATCCTGAATTCTGGGGTTCTTGGAATCACACCCCCACCCCAAGATCTGGTTCAACTTCCTAAACCTGACTGGGGTGACTTGCCAGACCGAAGCCGTAGGAACTGGTAGTCGGGACAGAACCGCCTGAATAAGGAGGAGCAGGTGGCCAGGAATGAGTGCTCATTGACTTTAAATTGCAGGTTGCTGCGAGTCCCATGGGAATAGAGCGCAACCCTGGAAGAGACAGGGTTTCTGCATGGTCAGGGCCCTGGCCACAGACACTGGGACATGGGGCCTGATCACCAACTCCAGAGGCCTGAGTCATCTGGGACATGACACCAGTCCATTCTTGCTCAGAGGTTGGCCAGTCTCCCCACCAGGGTTGTCTTGCGGCTGCCATGTTGCACGTTGTGTCTATGTGATGATTGCTCCCTGGAGCACTACTCTCCAGAAGACACGTGTTCATGCAGACTCTAATGGTAGCAGCATCCTCTGAAGTTGTGCAAAGAGGCAGCCCTGCTTCTTCTTCTTCTTTTTTTTTTTAATTAAAAAAAAAAAATAGAGATGGGGGGGGTCTCATTATGTTGGCCAGGTTGGTCTTGAACTCTTGGCCTCAAGCAATCCTCCCACATCGTCCTCCCAAAGTGCTAGGATTATAGGCATGAGCCACCACACCCAGCCCTACTTCTGCCAACAAGGGAACAGTTCAACTTCAAAGCATTCTGAGGGGAATGACTGCTTGATAGGTAAAGGACCTCCATGGGAGTTAGGAAGGTGTTTTGGAACCAGATAGAGGTAGTGGTTGCACAACATTGTAAATGTACTAAATACCACTGAACCGTTCACTTTGAAATGGTTAATTTTCCTTCCTTCCTTCGCCTCCCTCCGTCCTTCCCCTCTCTCCCTCCCTCCCTCCCTCCTCTCTTTCTTTCTTTCTCTCTTTCTCTCTCTCTTTCTTTCTTTCTTTCTTGAGACAGGGACTCACTCTGTCGCCTAGGCTGTAAGGCAGTAGCGTGATCATGGCTCACTGCAGCCTCCACCTCCTGGGTTCAAGTGATCCTCCCGCCTCAGCCTCCTGAGTAGCTAAGACCACAGGTGTGGGCCACCACATCTGGATACTTTTTTTTTTTTTTTTTACTTTTTTGTTTTTTGTAGTGTTAATCCCAGCACTTTGGGAGGCCAAGGTGGGCAGATCACCTGAGGTCAGGAGTTCGAGACCAGCACGACCAACATGGTGAAACCCTGTCTCTACTAAAAATACAAAATGAGCCAAGCATGGTGGCGCACGCCTGTAATCCCAGCTACTCAGGAGGCTGAGACCTGGGCAACAAGAGCGAAAGGCTGTTTCAAAAAAAAAAAAAAAAAGCCGGGTGCAGTGGTTCACGCCTGTAATCCCAACGCTTTGGGAAACCAAGGCAGGCAGATCACTGGAGGTTGGGAGTTCGAGACCAGGTTGACCAACATGGAGAAACCCTGTCTCTACTAAAAACACAAAATTGGCCGGGCGCGGT
>NW_012113141.1:5538171-5539966 GCF_000951035.1 Colobus angolensis palliatus
TCTTGGCTCACTGCAACCTCCCCCTCCTGGGTTCAAGCAATTTTCCTCCCTCAGCCTCCTGAGTAGCTGGCACTACAGGCACCCAACACCACACCCAGCTAATTTTTGTATTTTTAGTAGAAATGGGGTTTTCACCATGTTGGCCAGGATGGTCTCAATCTCTTGACCTTGTGATCTGCCTGCCTTGGTCTCCCAAAATGCTGGGATTACAGATGTGAACCACCGCGCCTGGCCAACTTTTTGTATTTTAGTAGAGATGGGGTTTCACCATGTTGCCCAGGGTGGTCTTAAACTCCTGAGCTCAGGTGATCCGCCCGCCTCAGCCTCCCACAGTGCTGGGGTTGCAGGCCTGAGCCACGGTGCTCGGTAAGACAGGGTTTCACCATGTTGGCCAGGCTGGTCTCTAACTACTGACCTTGTGATCCGCCCACCTTGGCCTCCCAAAGTGCTGGGATTACAGGCATAAGCCACTGTACCTGGCTAATTTTTAAATTTTTTGTAGATACGGGGTCTCACTGTGTTGTCTAGGCTGGTCCTAAACTCCTGGCTTCGAGTAATTCTCTCACCTCCAAAGTGCGTGGGTTAAAGGTGTGAGCCACCACAGCCAGAAAAGCCACGTTCTTGCCTCATCTGACCATTCATTCATCCATTCATTCATGTATTTATCCAAGGAACATTTGCTGAGCCTTTTCTATGTACTGGGCACAGTGCTGGCTACTTGAAGTTAGGATGAGTAGAACGCCATCCTCAAGTAGCTTACTGTCTAGCGGGAAGACCAAAGTGGAAAGAATTATCAATAACAAAGATACACACAGGCTGGAAGGATGCTCTGAGGAAGGCACCTAAGGGATGGAGTGTTGGGATGGGGGTGCTAGGGAAGGCTTCCAGGAGGAAGGGATGCCAGAGTTGGGTGGACAAGGCTGCTGGTGGAAGCATGTCTAGCTAAGCCCATCTTGCCCTGCGGGGAGGGGGAGCGGGCGGGTGGACACCAAATGCAAGGTTTCTAGGTTCTGTGAGAGCTCCAATAAGGTCTGAGGCCAGGAGATGGAGCTTCCTCCTGCCCAGAAGGGCTCCACTGGCAGAGTTGTGGGGTGAGGGGGTGTTCAGTATAGGGAGGATGGTTACAAAGTCTTTCCAGCTCCAGCCAGATGGAAGGGATTCTACCCTCCACCTCAGGACAGGATGGACCAAAGCCCTGCACTCTGGCTCTCCGGAGAGGCTAGCAGTTAAGAACTCCCCCTTTCCCCCCCACCTTTTAGATCCAAAGATTCTCCTGGCAGACAGCCTTGTCTCTCTCTATCAGGGGTTTTAGCGGGTGTCACAGGGGAAGGGGAAGACAGTGACCACCCCCAACTCCCCCAGGCCTCTGCCAGGCCTCCTTGCCGGAGACTTTACCCTGGAACCCACTCCCTCCTACTTCAGGAAACACTTCCAACAACAGGACTGCCTTCCTTTATTTTATTTTATTTTTTTAATTGCCTTTTAGAAACACAGTGAGAAAATAACACTAATAGATTTCTTTTGAAAAGAAACAAAATTATTCAGTGCGCATTAACCAGCCCTTCCCATTTGAGACAAGTTGTTTTATTAACAGAAGGAGACAGTGAATAAAAAAAGGTGCTTGGAACACTGTTGGGTAGTCTTGATGGTGTTTGTTGAATGAATAAACAATTCCTAATAAACTGACCTTCCCAAACCAAACCCGGATTCTTTTCCTTATGAATATCTACAAAAAAAAAAAAAAAGAAAAAAAAGAAAAAAAAAAAAGCCTGTATTTTCTTTAGGTCAGTGTTCC
>NW_012113141.1:5540891-5551106 GCF_000951035.1 Colobus angolensis palliatus
TACTCCAGCCCTCCAAGAACTTCTTCTAGTTGCCTTGATCCAGTGTCTTTTTATTTATTATTTTTAATTTTTATATCCCCATTGTTAAGCAATTTGGTGTCTTTAAGGCTCCAACAAGTGACACAGCTTTAAGAATGGGAAGAGAAGGCCGTGAAAGTCCCAGTGGCTCACAAACTATTCCATTCTGCAGCTGTCTTTAAGATGTCTCCTGGATCCCCTAATTTCTTTTTTTATCCATAAATTTGTCTCCATAAGTGGGTCTTCCACCTGTAAAATGAGAGTAGGGTACAGGGCTTGGATTCTGGTTCTTTCAGGTTCTAAGTTTTGGCCCAAGTGTCAACTTTTTCTTTTTTCTTTTTAAGTTGGGGTGGGGATGGAGGTTGAGGAGGGCAGTGGCCTGACATCTCCTGCAAGTGTCATTTGTCACGCTAAAGCAAGCCTGACCCGAGGCAAGGCCCGCCTATCTGGTTAGGTTCCTTGCTCGCCCCGGGGGCCCTGGGCGTCTGATGTAAGTTTGGCTCCCTCTTCCATCAGGGTCCCCGTGTCCCAGACTGATAAACCTTTAGAGCAATAAAGGTCGAGTCCGTCCCAACCTCCACCCACCTCGGCAACCACTGTTAGCCTCCGAGCACTGCTGCCAGGCCAGATTTCCTGCGGCCCCGCCTGAATGACGAAACAGGGGATGGCCATTGCACTCCCTGGCATTTCCAGAGATCTCGGTCCTCGGTCCTGATGCAACCGTCTGGGTCTTTCACACAAAGCGCTATGGGAGGGCTGGGCGCTAGGACCCGGGGGGCGCCTGGGCAGGAAGGCCCGGCCTCGCAGCCTGCAGTCCGCCGGGCGGGAGGATGGGTCTGTGAGTCCCACTGCTGTGGATCCTCGTTGCACTGGGCGCTATGAACCCAGGCCCATCCACACTCCTCTAACCACTCTCCTCAAGCCTTCTCCTTGGGAGCAGTTAGAAGGTGGAAGCGGATAGGGTTTGGGAGGCAGGGATCCCCATTAACCTATGTCCTGGGGCTGTAGAGTAACGCTAGGATGGGCAGGTGAGGCCTTAGGGAAGGGGCAGCATGGTGCCCGGAGCTGCCCAGTCTGTGGACCCCACCCCCATATCCCGACCCTTTGCATAGCAGGAATAGAGGGGGTAAGGGCGCGAGGGCAGGCCGGGCTAACGTCTGCTCCCGCGCCGCCGTTCCACAGGCATTCCCCCCGTGTGTTCCCAGTTGTGCCCGAAGCTTTAGGATCCAAGACGCTGGGGGCAACCATTTTCCTTGCCCGCCGCCCCCTCACGCTTCCCTGCCTCTCTTCCTAGCCTGGTCATGGGCTGTCCCCTCCCCCAGCAATGCAACCCTATAATAAACAAGTCTTTCCTTGATCCTCCCCTGCCGCTAGCGCCCTCGGGGACCTTGGCAGCTGCAGCCGCCGCGGATCCTTTCCAGAAAGGGGGCGTGGCGGTGGGTCGGGGTTCGGCTGCGAGCGTTCTGGGGCTCAATGGAGGCGGGGCCCGGCCGCTGTCACCGGGCAGGAGAGAACGTTGCTTACGTGCGCCCGGAGTCCATTGGCCAAGGCGGGCCACACTCCCGGGTCTGGATTGGGTCGTGGAGCAGAGAAGGCGTGGCCTTGCCGCGCTAGTCCTTATAGGCTGCTCCGCGCTGGTGTTAGGGAGCAGCAGGCCAAGGGGGAGGTGCGAGTGTGGAGCAGGGACAGGTCTGGGCAGCTCTCGGTGGTTGGCACCGGTTCGCACACCCATTCAAGCGGCAGGACGCACTTGTCTTAGCAGTTCTCGCTGACCGCGCTAGCTGGTGAGTGTCCCTTCTGTGTGTGGGTCCTAGAGCTCGCGGTCTGGTCTGGTCCCCAGACTGACGCCTGGTCGGTGACCCTCTTGTCTTACAGCGGCTTCTACGCTCCGGCACTCTGTGCTCATCAGCAAACGCCCTGGCGTCTGTCCTCACCATGCCTAGCCTTTGGGACCGCTTCTCGTCGTCGTCGTCGTCCACCTCCTCTTCGCCCTCGTCCGGAACTCCCACCCCAGATCGGCCGCCGCGCTCAGCCTGGGGGTCGGCGGCCCGAGAGGAGGGGTTTGACCGCTCTACGAGCCTGGAGAGCTCGGACTGCGAGTCCCTGGACAGCAGCAACAGTGGCTTCGGGCCGGAGGAAGGTGAGCGGTGGGCGGGTGCCGACGCGACTCGAGGGGCCGGGAAGGTGGGGAAGCCCTGGTGCTGGAAGGGGTCAGAACCACCTTGGCTTCCTATCCCATCGGGACCCAGATTGCTTGGGGGCAGGGGGAATTGGAGTATAAGGTGAGTGAGGCGGAAACTGAGGCACGAAGTGGGACGGAGCGTTGGTTTCTTAAGGAAACAGCACCTCCCCCGCCTGTGCGTTTCCTTTTGAAGCCGCTCTAATACCCCTTCCTGTGTGCTCTCCTTTCCAGACTCGGCTTACCTAGATGGAGTGTCGTTGCCCGACTTCGAGCTGCTCAGTGACCCTGAGGATGAACACCTGTGTGCCAACCTGATGCAGCTGCTGCAGGAGAGCCTGGCCCAGGCGCGTCTGGGCTCGCGGCGCCCTGCGCGCCTGCTGATGCCTGGCCAGCTGGTGAGCCAGGTGGGCAAAGAACTACTACGCCTGGCCTACAGCGAGCCGTGCGGCCTGCGGGGGGCGCTGCTGGACGTCTGCGTGGAGCAGGGCAAGAGCTGCCACAGCGTGGGCCAGCTGGCACTCGACCCCAGCCTGGTGCCCACTTTCCAGCTGACCCTCGTGCTGCGCCTGGACTCACGACTCTGGCCCAAGATCCAGGGGCTGTTTAGCTCCGCCAACTCTCCTTTCCTCCCTGGCTTCAGCCAGTCCCTGACTCTGAGCACTGGCTTTCGAGTCATCAAGAAGAAGCTGTACAGCTCGGAACAGCTGCTCATTGAGGAGTGTTGAACTTCAACCTGCGGGAGCTGACAGTGCCCCCCCAAGGCAGAGACAGCTGAACTTTTGGGGTGGAGACTAGAGGCAGGAGCTGAGGGACTGATTCCTGTGGTTGGAAAACTGAGGCAGCCACCTAAGGTGGAGGTGGGGGAACAGTGTTTCCCAGGAAGCTCATTGAGTTGTGTGCAGGTGGCTGTGCATTGGGGACACATACCCCTCAGTACTGTAGCATGAAACAAAGGCTTAGGGGCCAACAAGGCTTCCAGCTGGATGTGTGTGTAGCATGTACCTTATTATTTTTGTTACTGACAGTTAACAGTGGTGTGACAGCCAGAGAGCAGCTGGGCTGCTCAGGCCTCGGCCTGGCCCAGGGTGAAAGGGCAGGTGCTCCTCAGAGCAGCCGGAGGGAGGGGGGAGGTTGTGGAGGTGGTCTGTGTATCTTACTGGTCTGAAGGGACCAAGTGTGTTGTTCGTTTGTTTTGTATCTTTTGTCTTTCTGATCGGAGCATCACTACTGACCTGTTGTAGGCAGCTATCTTACAGACGCATGAATGTAAGAGTAGGAAGGGGTGGGTGTCAGGGATCACTAGAGATCTTTGACACTTGAAAAAATACACCTGGGAGCTGCGTTCAACCCTTCCCCCACCGTGTGCTGTGGAGTTGAGCTGGGAGGGAGGGGCCGAGAGGGTGGGGGCTGGAACCCCTCCCTGGGAGGAGTGCCATCTGGGTCTTCCATCTAGAACTGTTTACATGAAGATAAGATACTCACTGTTCATGAATACACTTGATGTTCAAGTATTAAGACCTATGCAATATTTTTTACTTTTCTAATAAACATGTTTGTTAAAACGGTTGAGTCTCTCATCAGTGCCATGAAGTGAAAAGGAGGGAGATCGGTGCTAGTGAAAAGCAGGTCTCATCAGGCCCTGGGGTTCACCTGTGTGTCCCTCCGTCCCTTTCCGGGACTGCCTGCCAGCCTGGTGACAGAGGTATGTGTACCGTGTGCCATCTGTGCCAAGAACCCTTGGCTCTGTGCTGGCTGAAGCTACCAGGAGAACACTGGAAACCCCTGAAGGTAGGGGGTGAGTCAGACCTCCCCCCATGCCAGAGTGTCCAGAGGGAGAACTCACCTGGCTGCCCAGACAGGAGGGTCCACTGAGCCCAAGTTCTTTAACAAACAGTGGCCGGGCGCGGTGGCTCAAGCCTGTAATCCCAGCACTTTGGGAGGCCGAGACGGGCGGATCACAAGGTCAGGAGATGAGACCATCCTGGCTAACACGGTGAAACCCCGTCTCTACTAAAAATACAAAAAACTAGCCGGGCGAGGTGGCGGGCGCCTGTAGTCCCAGCTACTTGGGAGGCTGAGGCAGGAGAATGGCGTAAACCCGGGAGGCGGAGCTTGCAGTGAGCTGAGATCCGGCCACTGCACTCCAGCCCGGGCGACAGAGCAAGACTCCATCTCAAAATAAATAAATAAAAAATAAATAAACAAACAGTGAAAGAATTAGAAAATACCTTTTTTCTTTGTGGGAGAAAAAATCACAGTTGTTCTGCCATCATGAAAATTACAAATCTTATCTCTGGATATGAAAAGGCTAAGAGGGGGAGTTTGAAAAAGGCTATTTAGGTCATGCCTCTCACTGGACAAGGAACCAAGAGGGGTGTGAGCTGCCACTGGAAGGAAGTCTGGACCAGGCGGGTGCAGAACTCCCTGCACACACACAGGTGAGGGAAGGAGTGCTAATGGCTTAGAGAGCAAGGAGATAGCAGGCCTATTTTAACGATGCTTTGGGTCACCCAGATGCCCTCTATGCACCTGTTGTCCCAGTCACTTGGGATGCTGAAGCCAGAGGATTGCTTGAGTCCAGGAGTTCAAGGCTGCAGCCTGGGTGACAGCAAGACCCTGTCTCTAAAAACAAAACAAAAGATTCATTGTGCACTCTGGGTCCTAAGTTCCTTATCAGAGAAATTGGCAAATTGGCGTTGGGCCAGATGAAGTCCAAGGCCTTTCCCCCTTCTTCCCTGGGACTACATCCACCCACACCAACTGGCCTTTGGAGAGTTATCTCCCTTGTTTCTCTTCCTGGTCCCAGACAGGCCTTGTTTGCTCAAGACTGTAAAACAGTGGTTCTTCCACCTGAGTGTGTGTAATCAGATCACATGGGCCCTCCTGGAGATTCTCAGTGCATCTGGGCCAGGGCCCCAGAAATCTGCATTTACATCAGGGATTTCAATGGAGGGTCCTAAACTTTACGATGACTTGGAAGACCCACATCCCTTTGGTAGAACTGAATGACTTGGTCCCTGAAATGAATAAACTTGGGTTGGAAGTGCATTTGGAAATGGATGGTGAGAAAAGTGAAGACGATGCCCAGAGCAGTGTTAGGAAAGCCCTCACATCTGTTTTCTTAGCACATACTCCTAATAGCCACCCTGTGAGGGGTGGGTGGGGCGGCAGGGGTTTGTAATGTTTTACAAATTAGTAAATGGAGGCCCAAGCCCTGGAATGGTCATCATCTTGGATAAGGGCTGACTTTGTCCACTGCCAGCCTCTTGAGATTCAGGGCTGAGAGTGAAGCAAGCTTGACACCTGGGCTGAGTCTGAAGGGCACTTTCCCAGGAACTGAGATCTGTGCCAGTGCTCATGACCCTGCCTCCCTAGTCTCAAAAGAGAAGCAAGGAAACAATTGTCTGTCTTCAGAGTAGACAGACTCTACTCTGAAGCGATACGTTGGTCAGCATTAGCCCCTTTCCAAGCCAAGGATGCAGCTGAGCCCAGCACCGCACCTTTTCTTAGACAGTCAGACTGAGGCCAAATCAAAACTTGGGTTCCCAAGCTAGCTCAGCTGAGATACCTTCTCCCACAGCCAAACTGGTTTTCCTCATTCTCACAGGGCCTGAAAATCCTCCTGCAGCAGGACAGAAGGGTCCGCAAGTGGGAGCCCTGTAGCTTGAGTCTGGGTGAAAGGGAAGAGGCTTGCTGAGGCCCAAGACAGTTCTGGGTCCTGAGGTCTCCAAGATGTGGCAGGGAGCTTTGCTCCAGGTACTGGACTCCCTAAAAGAAAATGGGGCAGGCTTATTTGTTGCTAAACCGGAAAGCTAAGAAAGCTTATAAAGACCTACACATAAAATCAACTTTGGCCGGGCGTGGTGGCTCACGCCTGTAATCCCAGCACTTTGGGAGGCCGAGGCGGGTGGATCACGAGGTCAGGAGATTGAGACTATCCAGGCTAACACGGTGAAACCCCATCTCTACAAAAAACACAAAAAATTAGCCGGGCGAGGTGGCGGGCGCCTGTAGTCCCAGCTACTCGGGAGGCTGAGGCAGGAGAATGGCGTGAACCCAGGAGGCGGAGCTTGCAGTGAGCCGAGATTGTGCCACTGCACTCCAGCCTGGGCGACAGAGCAAGACTCTGTCTCAAAAAAAAAAAAAAATCAACTTTGGTAAATGCTTTCAGAAATTGTCCCATTTAGTGAGACCCTATCTGATAAAGAAAGGAAGGAAAGAAAAAAAAAAGAAAGGAAAGGAAAGGGGAAAGGAAAAAGACTGCCCTATTTGGCCTGGAAAATGTGCACTGATCACCTCCCTTTATACAGGATTCCCTCTCTTATTCCTATTTTCCACCTCATTGGGTCAATGCTTTAGAACCTGCAATGGTTCCCTATTGCCAGATTCCACTGCTGGCCTTTTAGGACATTCGGTGTTGGGCCCTATACTCCCTACTGATGCTTACCTCCTACCATTCCCCTCAATTGGGGCAAGTCAGTCTGGACTGCCCTTTTCTCTAGCCCCAGACTCTGCTTATTCTAGTGCCTTCCACCAAGGATATGGTTCCTGTGTTTTGCTGGCAAGCCCTGTCCTTTCTTTAAGGCCTAGAGCAAGTTTCAGCCTTTTTATGGCTCTTTTCTGCCTCCCCTCCCCGCATCTTTCACAATTGCAGTGTGAAAACATGGCATACAATGATCTCATTGTATGCGCTTGTTTTGCATCCCCCTAGCTCTATAGAACACCCCTAGGTTCTCCTCAGGCCTTGCACACGGTGGTTAATGAAGCACTGGCTGTCTGAGCCTTGGGTCATGCCCTCTCTCTAAGCTCAGGGGACATAAGATTCCCTCACCAGCCTCAGACTCTCAGGCTACGAGGAGAGGAGGGCAAGGTTAGAAAGAGTTGTTGTTGCTTTTTGTTTTTTGTTTTTTTTTTTCATTAGCCTACCGCCTAGTTTAGAGGAATATTAAAGGCTAAGGTCATGGAAGGGAGGTAGTGTCGTTAGTGGCTAAAGCCACTTGCATTAGTGAAATCTGGATTCAAATCCCAGTTCAGCCATTTCCTAGCCAATGACCTGGGGCAAGTCACTTTACCTCTCTAAGCTTCAGTTTCCTCATCTGTAAAGTGGGAATGACAGTGAGGAAATGATATATATAACAACATTACTAAGGCCCCTTATGGGTCTTATGACTGGATAGATAAGACGCCCATGACTGGATAGAGATGGCAGCCTGAGCATGGTAGGGCTGGCTGCACAGCAAGTGCCTCTAATAGGGACCACCCTTTGATTCCTGTTCCCTCTGGTCTTACGTTCCTCTAACAGCTTTTCAAAATTACCATCTTAACAGCCACAATGGCTGGGTGCCGGTGGCTCATGCCTGTAATCCCAGCACTTTGGAAGGCCAAGGTGGGGGGATCACTTGAGCCCCAGAGTTCAAGACCAGCCTGAGCAACACAGTGAGACCCCTCTAATTAAACAAACAAACAAACAAATCAATAAATAAATTTTTAACAGCCATGTCAACATACAACCTTAACGAATTCAAAAGAAAAACAAGGCTGGGCGTGGTGGTGGACGCCTGTAATCCTAGCACTTTGGGAGACTGAGGCAGGAGAATCGCGTGAACCCGGGAGGCGGAGGTTGCAGTGAGCCCAGATCTCACTCCAGCCTGGGAGACAGAGCGAGACTCCGTCTCAAAAAAACCAAAAAAACAAAAACCAAACAAAAAGGCTGGGCTCGGTGGCTCACGCCTGTAATCCCAGCACTTTAGGAGGCCGAGACGGGTGGATCAATTGAGCTCAGGAATTCGAGACCAGCCTAGCCAACATGGTGAAATCCTGTCTCTACTAAAAATACAAAAATTGACTGGGTGTGGTGACACGTGCATGTGAACCCAGCTATTTGAGGGGCTGAGGCAGGAGAATCGCTTCATCTCAGAGGTGGAGGTTACAGTGAGCTGAGATAGCACCACTGCACTCCAGCCTGGGAGACACAGCAAGACTCAGTCACAAAAAAAAAAAAGAAAAGAAAGAAAAACAAACTCTCCACCCGGGGGGGGGGACGTGTTGAGACAGCTATACTTCTAAGTTGCATTATTCTAATTCTGGTACATATTAAGCATTACATATAAGATTCCTTTAGGCCAGGCGTGGTGGCTCATGCCTGTAATCCCAGCACTTTTGGAGGCTGAGATAGGTGGATCACCTGAGGTCAGGAGTTTGAGACCAGCCTGACCAACATGGTGAAACCCTGTCTCTACGAAAACCAGAACAATTTGCCAGGCCATGATGGTGTGTGCCTGTAGTCCCAGGTACTCAGGAGGCTGAGGAAAGAGAATCATCTGAACCCAGGAGACAGAGGTGGCAGTGAGCCAAGATCACGCCACTGGGCAAGAGCGAGACTCCGTTAAAAAAAAAAAAAAAAATTCCTTTAATTCCACTTCATGGATCAGGAGGAAATGCCAAGGGGCAGAGGAGCTCAGTGAGGGATCTGCAGGACTAAGATGAGCAGTGTGTGGTCTCATACCTCTGGGGCCTTCCGTTCAACCCCCACAAGCCCTACCAGTTTCCCAGCTCAGGTGCAGCCTGGGTCAGCCACATCCTACTTTGGCTGCTGGAGGAAGCCAAGTACTGCTGGGGCACCCCAGAGGAAGCTGAGGAAACGTGGGCACAAAAACCAGGCCCAATTAATAGACCATTACAGGACTCTGTAATTATCCTGAAGTGGAAGGGCTTTTTACCAAGGAATCACAAATTAGAAAGAAAACTATTAACCCTAGACGTGCCCATGCAGGGGCCCAGCTGAAGAGCCTCCATCTTGATCCCAGCCATGGGCAGCTTTATGGAAACTTCTGGGGCAGCATATGCAGCCTGTGGCCACATGGAGCTGGTGGCTCTGAATGTAGAGGTTGGTGGGCTGCATTCACTTGGCCACTCATTTATTCAGCCTATATACTGTATAAATAGGTCCATGTGAGCTGCAAGAGAAAGCCAAAGTAAGTAGGAACCCTTAAGAAGCTGTTATCAAAATGTTCTTTTTAGCCGGGCGCAGAGGATCACACCTGTGATCCCAGCACTTTGGGAGGCTGAGGCAGGCGGATCGTCTGAGGTCAAGAGTTTGAGACCAGCCTGGCCAACATGGTGAAACCCTGTCTCTATTAAAAATACGAAAAATTATCTGGGTGTGGTCGTGGGCACCTGTAATCCCAGCTACTCGGGAGGCTGAGGCATGAGAATCGCTTGAACCCAGGAGGCAGAGGTTGCAGCCAGCCGAGATGGCGCCATTGCACTCTAGCCCAGATGACAAGAGCGAAACTCCATCTCAAAAAAAAAAAGTTATATCACACACACACACAAACACACACACACACACACACACATAATCACACACACCCACATAATCACACATACTTTTAATAAGTAAAACATGGGGCATAAGGAGAAGAGAAAATGGGCTTACACTCAAATCTCCCTATCCCTAACTTCCCAGGAGAAACATTTTTTTTCGAGACAGAGTCTAGCTCTGTTGCCTAGGCTGGAGTACAGTGGTGCGATCTTGGCTTAGTGCAACCTCACCTCCTGAGTTTAAACAATTCTCCTGCCTCAGCCTCCTGAGTAGCTGGGATTACAGGCGCCTGCCACCACGCCCAGCTAATTTTTGTATTTTTTGGTAAAGACGGAGTTTCACTGTGTTGGCCAGTCTCGTTTCGAACTCCTGACT
Organism: Colobus angolensis palliatus; assembly: GCF_000951035.1. Classification (NCBI taxonomy): domain Eukaryota; kingdom Metazoa; phylum Chordata; class Mammalia; order Primates; family Cercopithecidae; genus Colobus; species Colobus angolensis. Next base: position 5,550,791 of record NW_012113141.1, read on the forward strand.
TCGTGATCCGCCCCCCTCAGCCTTCCAAAGTGCTACAAGTGTGAGCCAGGAAAAACCTTTAAAGTATATAAGATATGTAATTATATAAAATGAAACTAATTGAATTGTATACTTTAAATTGACTAATTTTACTGAATGGGCTGGGTATGGTCGCTCAGCACTTTGGGAGGTTGAGATGGGCAGAGGTGGCCAACATGGTGAAACCCTGTCTCTACAAAAAATACAAAAATCAGCTGGGCATGGTGGTATACACCTATACACACAGCTACTTGGGAGGCTGAGGTGGGAGGATTGCTTGAACCTAGGGAGGTTGAGG
>NW_012113141.1:5554186-5571512 GCF_000951035.1 Colobus angolensis palliatus
CTCCCGAGTGGCTGGGACTACAGGTGTGAGCCACTATGTCTGGCTAATTTTCGTATTTTTAGTAGAGATGGGGTTTCACCATGTTGGCCAGGTTGGTCTCAAACTCCCGACCTCAGATGATCTGCCCACCACGGCCTCCCAAAGTGCTGGGATTACAGGCATGAGCCACTGCACCAGCCAGGTGCAGCCACTTTGAAAAACAGTTTGGCGGCCAGGCACGGTGGCTCATGTCTGTGATCCCAGCACTTTGGGAGGCCGAGGCAGGTAGATCGCCTGAGGTTGGGAGTTTGAGACCAGTCTGGCCAGCATGGTGCAACCCCATCTCTAATACGAATACAAAAATTAGCCAGGCGTGGTGGCAGGCGCCTGTAATCCCAGCTACTCGGGAAGCTGAGGCAGGAGAATCGCTTGAACCTGGTAGGTGGAAGTTGCAGGGAGCTGGAGGCTGCAGTTAGCTGGGATCTTGCCATTACACTCCAGCCTAGGTGACAGAGCAAGACTCTGTCTCAAAAAAAAAAAAAAGTTTGGCAGTTCCTCAAAATGCTAACCATAGAGTTACCATAGAACCTAGCAATTTCACTTCTAGGTATACATTCAAGATAAATGAAAATGTATGTCTACACAAAAAAACTTGTACACAAATGTTCATAGCAGTATTATTCATAATAGCCAAAAAGTGTCCACCAATAGACAAAACAAAGTGTAGCATAGCCAGACGATGGAACATTATTTGGCAGTTCTGATACATGCTACAACATGCATGAGCTTCCAGAACATTAGACTAGATGAAAGATGACATATTGTATGATTCCATTTAGATGAAATGTCCAGAATGTGAAAATCCATAGAGACAAAGTAGGTTAGTGGTTGCCTAGGGCTGGGAGTTTGAGGAAAAGAGTGGGTGATGGCTCATGGGTCTCAAGTTACTTTTTGGGGGTGATGAAAATATTCTAAAACTGATTGTGGTGATGGATGCAGAAGTCTGAACATACTAAAATCCATTGAAATTTGTTATATGTAAATTATATCAATAGAGTTTTTTTAAATACACGCGTCAAAATTCATGGAATTGTACATCTAAAAAAGGGTGCATTTTGCTACATGCAAATTATACCTCAATTAAAAAAAAACTAACACTCCCAAAAAAGCATACAAAGTAAGCTCTGGGCCAGGCACAGTGGCTCATGCCTGTAATCCCAGCATTTTGGGAGGCCGAGGTGGGTGGATCACCTGAGTTTAGGAGTTTGAGACCAGCCTGACCAATATGATGAATCTCCACCTCTACCAAAAATACAGAAATTAACTGGGCATGGTGGCATGTGAATGTAATCACAGCTACTCGGGAGGCTGAGACAGGAGAATCGCTTGAATCCGGGAGGCAGAGGTTGCAGTGAGCCGAGATGGGGCCATTGCACTGCAGCCCCGGCAACAAGAGCGAAACTCTGTCTCAAAAAGAAAAAAAAGAAAAAAGAAAGCTCTGAAAGTTTAAAAAGTAAATTATGGCCTCATAATTTGGTTTCCTTTAGTGTAAATATGGTAAAATTTCACTAAGAAAAGGAAAGCAAAGAGAAGTTATGGTTACTTTGGCTCAAATTTTATTTATTGTCTGTCTTGGCCGATAGAATGTCAGTTTTTGTGTGCCTAGCCTTGTGCCTGGCTTATAGAAAATGCTAAAAGAGGCCGGGCGTGGTGGCTCAAGCCTGTAATCCCAGCACTTTGGGAGGCCGAGACGGGCGGATCACGAGGTCAGGAGATCGAGACCATCCTGGCTAACACGGTGAAACCCCGTCTCTACTAAAAAAAAAAACACAAAAAATTAGCCGGGCGAGGTGGCAGGCGCCTGTAGTCCCAGCTACTTGGGAGGCTGAGGCAGGAGAATGGCGTAAACCCGGGAGGCGGAGCTTGCAGTGAGCTGAAAGAACACCTGTGGATGGCAGGAAGGATGAAAAAGACCATGACAGCTCAAGTCCAACATCTCCTGGAGAGGCCCGTTTGCACTACTTTCCAAGCACTTTATTGTTGTTGTTGTTGTTATTATTATTATTATTCTTTCTGAGACAGAGTTTCACTCTTGTCTCCCAGGCTGGAATGCAGTGGCACGATCTCTACTCACTGCACCCTCTGCCTCCCGGGTTCAAGTGATTCTCCTGCCTCAGCCTCCCAAGTAGCTGGGATTACAGGCACCCGCCACCACACCATGCTAGCCACCGTGCCCGATCCAAGCACTTTATTATTATTATTAATATTATTATTATTACTATTGTGGTAAAATACACATAATAAAAATTTTGCCATCTGAACCATTTTGAGCATATGATTTAGTAGGTGTTAAGTATATTCACACCATTGTACAACCAATCTCCAGAACATTTTCCCTCTTCTACAATTGAAACTCTATACCCATTAAACAACCTATTTCTTCCTCCCGTGGCAACCACCATTCTACTTTCTGTCTCTAGAAATCTGACTCCTCTAGGTACATCATATAAGTGGAACTATGTAGTATTTGTCTTTTTAATTTTATTTTATTTTTCATTTTTTGAGATGGAGTTTCGTTCTTGTTGCCCAGGCTGGAGTGCAATGGCGCGATCTCACCGCAACCTCTGCCTCCTGGGTTCAAGCAATTCTCCTGCCTCGGCTTCCTGAGTAGCTGGGATTACAGGTGCATGCCACCACACCCAGCTAATTTTTGTATTTTGTAGTAGAGAAGAGGATTCACCATGTTGGTCAGGCCAGTCTTGAATTCCTAACCTCAGGTGATCCACTAGCCTCGGCCTCCCAAAGTGCTGGGATTACAGGCGTGATCCACCACATCTGGCCATGTCCTTTTTTTTTTTTTTTTTTTGAGACGGTGTCTTGCTCTGTTGCCTAGACTGGAGTGCAGTGGCATGATCTTGGCTCACCGCAACCTCTGCCTCCCGGGTTCAAGCAAATTCTGCCTCAGCCTCCCAAGTAGCTGGGATTACAGGCACATGCCACCATGCCCAGCTAATTTTTGTATTTTTTTAGTAGAGGTGGGATTTCACTATGTTGGCCAGGCTGGTCTCGAACTCCTGACCTTGTGATTCACCCACCTTGGCCTCCCAAAGTGCTAGGATTACAGGTGTGAGCCACTGTACCTGACAGCTAGGTAGTATTTGTCATTTTATGACTGATCTATTTCACTTTGCATAATATCCTTATGGTTCATACATGTTGTAGCATGTGACATCATTCTATTCCTTTTTCGGTCTGCATAGTACTCTGTTGTATGCACACACCACATTTTGCTTATCCATTCATCTGTCACAGACACCTGGGTTGCTCCCATCCTTTGGCTATTGTGAAGAGTGCTGCTATGAATGTGGGTATATAGTTATCTCATCAAGTCCCTGCTGTCACTTCTTTAAGTGTAGACTCAGAAGTAGAATTGTTGGATCATATGGTAATTTGATTTTTCATCTTTTGAGAAACTGCCATACTATTTTCCATAGCAGTTGCACCATTTTACATTCCCACCACCAGTGCACAATACTTCCAAGCACTTTCATATCCCGCTACACCCCAGTTCCACTCCAAATACCTCAACAGGCAAGTCCTGCTGCACCCACTCCTACAAGGTGGTAAGTGGTGAGGTGCCAGATGAGAGCTCTGGATTTCTAGTATTCAAGGATGTTCTAGGAAGTCGGAGGAGAGGGTTGAGAGCTGCACATTGTACCACGGGGCTGCAAGAAAGTTCAGGCTCAGGACTGGAGAGGATAAATAGCCCATATTTATGGAATATTTCGCATCTTCAACTCACTTAACCTATCACCGACTACAAAATAGCTACTACTATTATTATTCCCATTTTGCAGATGAGGAAATCGAGCAAGAGGGGGCAACAGAGGGAGCTTGGACTGGGAATGGGGAGACTTGTGGTTTTGCCTGATTTTTCCACTGATCTTGTTTTTTCATCTTTGAACTGAGGGGATGGGACTGGATGACACCTAAGAGAGATTCTTTGAGGCAAAGCTCAGCTGCCAGCCGCCACTGCTGCTATTTTCCTCCAGCGCCGCCCAGTCGCCCTCCCTGGGTTTAAGCCTGGGGCGGGGCACGGGGCTCAGGGTGGGAAGAACAGAGCCTTCTTGCAGGTCACTGAGCAAATGCTTGACTGCTTTCTGGGGCATGTCCAAATCTGGAAGGAGAACGTTAAGAAATTTCCACGCCCTTCCCCCATTGGGGGATTTTCCATTCTGCTGGGCAGACGTGCTTCTAGGTTTCCCCAGAGCCGAGCTCTGGCAATCTGTAGGTATTATCGAATGGCTCAACTCAGTGGTAGGAGGAATGTTCTGGTTCTTGCCCTAGGAAAGGGGCAAGTTTGTTGAGGAGCCACAACTGATCTAGAAAGACAAAGTGGGGTTGGAGGCAGGATGGTACTGAATCAAGTATTCAGTCTACAAGAACCCCAGAGAGAGACCGGGGAAATAGGAACCACCAGGGGCAACTTCCTAGAATAAGGGACCAGAGTTGGAGGGGCAAAGGAGGGTGGAGACTTGCTAGGCAGACAGGAGAGTGCATGACAGATGAGGGGCTGGGCACAGTGGCTCACATTTGTAATCCCAGCACTTTGGGAGGCCAAGGCGGGTGGATCACCTGAGGTCAGGAGTTCAAGACCACCCTGGCCAACACGGTGAAACCCTGTCTCTACTAAAAATACAAAAAATTAGCTGGGCGTAGAGGCACATGCCTGTAATCCCGGCTGCTTGGGAGGCTGAGGCAGGAGAATCACTTGAACCCGAGAGGCAGAGGTTGCAGTGAGCTCAGATAGCATCACTGCACTCCAGCCTAGGTGACAGAGCAAGACTCCATCTCAGGAAAAAAAAAAAAAAAAGAACAGACAAGGAAGAAAATAACATGGACCAACTTTAGAAAGGTTATCATGCACGCAGGGACAGTGCAGTGGCCAGTAGAGAGGTGGATCCAAGAAATGGAAAGTATGGTGAAGCCGATTGTGGAATACAGAAGACAGACAGCCATTGAAGGGGCTGGTGCTGTGGCCTCTGCACTGGCCCGTCCCACTGCAGGGAACGCTCTTCCCTCAGAGCATCCCCTGGCCAGTTACTAGAGGATCAGATTTAGCTCACTGTCCCCTGCTCCACAAGACAGCATGCCCTCGCCTCCCCTGCGAAAGCAGCCATCCTCTAGCACAGCTGCGCATTTCATTTTCTCCACAGCCCTCATCAGCACCAGAAGTTAGCCTGTGTCTTTGTTCAGTGGCCACCTCCCTTCTATAGGATGGGAGTTCCATGAGAGCAGATGTATTGCTGGGCTTGTTCTCCACCAAATCCCAAGGGCCTGGCACATAGCTAACTCAATCATTTTTGTTTGTTTGTTTTTATTTTTTCTTGCTCTGTCACCCAGGCTGTAGTGCAGTGGCACAAACACGGCTCACTGTGGCCTCAACCTCCCAGGCTCAAGCGATCCTCCCACCTCAGCCTCCTGAACAACTGGGACCACAGGCATGCACCACCACGCCTAGCTAAATGTTTTATTGTTCTTATTGTTATTTGTAGAGATGGGAATCTCACTTTGTTGCCCAGGCTGGTCTCAAACTCTTGGGTTCAAGCAATCCTCTGATTTATTCCTCTGAGCAACTCTATGGGAGAGGTGCTACCTGTTTTATAGGTCAGGAAACTGAGGCCAAGAGAGGTTTGTGAAGTTGCTCAAGGACACACAGAGACAGAATTTGAACCTCCACATTTTTTTTTAAGACGAAGTCTCGCCTTCTTGCCTAGGCTGGAGTGCAGTGGCCCGATCTCAGCTCACTGCAAGCTCCGCCTCCCGGGTTCACGCCATTCTCCTGCCTCAGCCTCCCGAGTAGCTGGGACTACAGGCGCCCGCCACCACGCCCAGCTAATTTTTGTATTTTTTAGTAGAGACGGGGTTTCACCGTGTTAGCCAGGATGGTCTCGATCTCCTGACCTCGTGATCCGCCTGTCTCGGCCTCCCAAAGTGCTGGGATTACAGGCTTGAGCCACCGCGCCCGGCCCTTTTTTGTATTTTTATTAGAGACGGGGTTTCACCATATTGGCCAGGCTGGTCTTGAACTCCTGACCTAAGGTGATCCGTCCGCCTCAGCCTCCCAAAGTGCTGGCATTACAGGCATGAGCCACCACAGCCAGCGAACCTCCACATTTAACCTCTGGGCTAGCAGTGTCCAATAGAAATATAATACGAGGCTGGGTGCGGTGACTCATGCCTGTAATCCCAGCACTTTGGGAGGCCAGGGCAGGCAGATCACTGAGGTCAGCAGTTCAAGACCAGCCTGGCCAACATGGTGAAACCCCGTCTCTACCAAAAATACAAAAATTAGCTCGGCGTGGTAGCAGGCACCTGTAATCCCAGCTACTCGGGAGGCTGAGGCATAAGAATTACTTGAATCCGGGAGGTGGAGGTTGCAGTGAGCTGAGATCACACCACTGCACTCCAGCATGGGGGATAGAGCGAGACTCTGTCTCAAAAAAAAAAAAAAAAAAAAAAATAAGGAACTATAATAAGAGCTATATAAGTAATTTAAAATTTTCCATTAGCCTTACTAAAATATAGAATCAAGTGAAATTAACTTTAATAACATATTTTATTTAATCTGACATAAAAGGCCAGGCCTGGTGGCTCATGCCTGTCATCCCAGCACTTTGGGAGGCCAAGGCAGGCAGATCATCTGAGGTCCGGAGTTCGAGACCAGCCTGACCAACATGGAGAAATCCCATCTCTACTAAAAATACAAAATTAGCCAGGCATGGTGTTGCATGCCTGTAATCCCAGCTACTCAGGAAGGCTGAGGCAGGAGAATCGCTTGAACCCGGGAGGCGGAGGTTGTAGTGAGCCAAGATTGCACCATTGCACTCCAGCCAGGGCAACAAGAGCGAAACTCCATCTCAAAAAAAAAAAAAAAAAAAAAAAAGCTGACATAAAAATGGTGTCATTAAACACGAATCAATATAAAAATATGAATTAGGTATTTTACATTTTCTTTAACTAAGTCTCCAAAATCTGGTACCTAGTTTATATTTACAGCATTTGCTAAATTTTCATCAGAAAAATGATCTGTATTTAGATTTCATAAAATTTGCAGTTGATTAGTAGATTCATGTACCCAAGTTGTTCCAAACAAACATATTTAAACATTTTCCAATATCTGAAATGAGTATTACTTTTTTTTTTTTTTGAGATGGAGTCTCGCTGTCACCCTGGCTGGAGTGCAATGTGCAATCTTGGCTCACTGCAAACTCCGCCTCCCAGGTTCAAGCGATTCTCCTGCCTCAGCCTCCAGAGTAGCTGGGATTACAGGCACCTGCCACCACGCCCAGCCAATTTTTGTATTTTTAGTAGAGATGGGGTTTCACCATGTTGGCCAGGCTGGTCTTGAACTCCTAACCTCGTGATCTGCCCGCCTTGACCTCCCAAAGTGCTAGGATTGCAGGCATGAGCCACCTTGTCTGGCTGAGTATCACTTTTTAAACTTAAATGTACATTAATTAAAATTAAATAAAATTTAAAGTGCAGCTCCTCAGCGGCACTAGGCACATGTCAAGGGCTCAACAGTCACACATGGCCAGTGGCCTCCATGTTGGAAGGGACAGCTCCAAGCTGTACAGCTTCATCTGGCATGAAGGTTGGATGGGTGGGAGAGGGAGGTTGGAGTCCAAGAGGCTGGTAGGAGGAATCCGTAGCAGACTAGGGACCAGCTGTGGGAGGAAAGAGTGGGTAAACGGAGACAGGCAGACCTGGGCCCACCTAAAAATGAGGCAGGATCCCCAGCCATGACTCCTAGCAAGTTGCACAGGTCTGGCCCACTCGCTCACAAGGGGAGTGCCTGTGGTGAGCTCTTCCCACTAAGGAAGTGATGGCCCTCAGACTCTTGGGTAGAGCTCCTGTCCCCTCCTACACTACTGCAAAGGTACCTGGGAGGGTGCATGAGGCTGGATCTGGGCAGGCTCCAGCTCTGTGGGCGGAGTGATCTTCCTCTTATCTCTCCCATCTGTTGGCAGCTGGGAGTGGGGTGATTAAGTACATGGCCCTGGTTAAACAACCCTGAAGTCAGATACACCTGGGTTCCAACCCCAGCTCAGCCAACTCCTTGCTGTGTGACCTTGGACAAGTCAAGTCTCCTCTCTAAGCCTCAGTTTCCTCATCTGGAAAATGAAAACAAATAATGAAATGTGGTAAGACTCTAATGATGTCTAGAGAGTGCCCAGCTCAATCAATCAAATGATCAATTAACAATTGCTGTTATTCCCAGGTAATGTCCTTTTCCTGTCAAAAACAGGAAAGTAAGCCTGGCGTGATGGCCCACGCCTATAATCCCAGCTATTAATATTTGGGAGGCTGAGGCAGAAGGATCACTTGAGCCTAGGAGTTTGAATCCAGCCTGGACAATATAGCGAGACCCCAACTCTACAAAAACATTAATAATTTAAAAATTATTTCAAAATAGGAAAGTAGATTGGAGAATGTTGGTGATTATTGGAAAGGAGATGGCAGAGATGAGCTGAAGAGGGAAGGAGTTAATTCCCATGGCTGAGAGTTCCCTTCTAGGGCTCCCCCACATCTGCTGGGGATCCTGCCTCATTTTTAGGTGGGCCCAGGCCTGCCTCTATTTCCCTACCCTTCGTTCCCATAGACTTGGTTAATCAGCAGGGTTGGGGAAGGGGACCTGCTGCTCCCAGAGGCTGTAGGTGCTGGAGCATGAGGTAAGAATGGCCAAGAGTTGGCTGGGCGCAGTGTCTCACGCCTGTAATCCCAGCACTTTGGGAAGCCGAGGCGGGCAGATCACCCGAGGTTGGGAGTTCGAGACCAGCCTGACCAACATGGAGAAGCCCCATCTCTGCTAAAAATACAAAATTAGCTGGGCATTGTGGCACATGCCTGTAATCCCAGCTACTCGGGAGGCTGAGGCAGGAGAATCGCTTGAATCCAAGCCAAAATGGTGCCATTGCACTCCAGCCTGGACAACAAGAGCAAAACTTCGTCTCAAAAGAAAAAAAAAAGAATGACCAAGAGCCACCTTCCATAAATGAGGAGAATGACTCAAACTGAATCAGGAGCAGGTGATGTCAACCTGGGTACCTGGAGTTACTCAGAGTGACACTGGTATAAGCCTGGCAGGAGTGCTGGATGAGCTAGGCTCCAGGAAAGCAGGTGGGGCTGGAAACCACCCAAGACAAGGAAACTGTTGGGTTTGAAACTCCAGGTAAGCAGAGTATGGCCCGAGAGCAGCAGCAGAGGCTGAAAGCGGGCTTGGTCTAGGTATTTTTGAGAGTGAGGTAGCTCCAACTCTCTCCCTCTGAGTCATCACCCCACTTAAGCCAGAAATACTGAGATCTGCGACCTCAGCCTCCCCCACTGCAACTCCACAGTCCCGAAACCTTTGCTCCACTGGGTCCTCCCAAGTGTGGGAGCTGACACAGCCCTGAGCAGCCCACTGTCCTCTGCCCTGCCAAGTCTTCTAACTCTTGTCACTTTGTCCTACATCGTTTTTTTGTCTGGCACCCCTTCCTAGAATTGGTGCCCCAGAGGTGGGAAAAACTTACCCTGCTGACTGCTCTATCTCCTAGGCTTAGCTCAGACTCTGGCATACATGAGGCCTTAGTAGAAACTTGATGGGGTATTAAAGTTGAAACCCGGGTGCGTTCTCACATTAAATTTCTAACACTTCTTAGGTGGCTTGGGCCCACCCCTCTGAGCCTTGTTTCCACATCTGTAAAGTTTCCACATCTGTAAAGCGGCAAACCATCCCCATGAAGAACAGGGAAGAACCAGGTCAGAAGGCAGAGAGGATGAAGCATCCAGCTGGTTCTAGGAAATTTCCGATGGCTAATCCTTCAGATGCAGCTTGTAAGCAGGTCAAATACAGAATAGGAAACTGAGGTGCAATTAAGTCATGCTTAGAAGACTGTACAGGGTGACCAGTCAAGGCCTCCCAAACACCCTGTAAGCCCGTCTAGAAGCTCTGGTTAAGTCACTCTCATTCAATCCCCCTGGGAGGTGCCATCCACAGGTCCTGAAGTGTGTGGCCTGTCCCTGCTGTGTAAGGTGGACCTCCCCATTCTGCTTCCTCTTTGAGGTGGCCTGGCTCCTGGTGGTAGGCACGTGCTGGAAGACAGCTGAGATGGCTGCCTCTGGTGTTGGGAGCTGGAGTCAAAGAGCCGGAGGGTGTGTGTGTTCATTATTCATAAGTATCCACTTGGCCCTCACTATACTCCAAAAGGGAGGCAGTCCAGCCTAGTGGTAAGATGCTCCCACTATGGAGTCAGGCTGGAGTTGGCTTTGGGGCAGTCCTTCCTTTTTTTTTTTTGAGATGTAGTCTCACTCTGCAGTCCAGGCTGGAGTGCAGTGGCGTGATCTCACCTCACTGCAACCTCCGCCTCTTGGGTCCCGGTTCACGCAATTCTCCTGCCTCAGCCTCCCAAGTAGCTTGGACTACAGGCACCCACCACCACGCCTGGCTAATTTTTGTATTTTTAGTAGAGATGGGGTTTCACCATGTTGGCCAGGCTGGTCTTGAACTCCTGACCTCAGGCGATCTGCCCTCCTTGGCCTCCCAAAGCGCTTCCTGAGCCACCGCGCCCGGCCTGGAGCAGTCCTTCCTAAGCCGTCTCCTACCTAAAAAGATGGCTGTGAGGGTGTGGCACGCTCAGCACTCAGCACAGAGCCCCCCTCACCATCAACACTCAACAAACAGCATGTATTGTTAGTTTTTGTTTTGTTTTGAGACAGAGTCTCACTCTGTAGCCCAGGCTAGAGTGCAATGGTGCAGTCGTGGCTCACTGCAGCCTTGACCTCTTGGGCTCAAGTGATCCTCCCACCTCAGCCTCCCAAAGTGCTGGGATTACAGGCATAAGCCACCTTGCCCGGCCAGGTTTTTAGCCTGTCAGCTCTTTGAGGGACACTTGTTATGGTCATTGGGTACCCACAGCTTTGACTCTTACTAGGTGCTCAGGTGGATGAATGAATGAGTAGAGAGAAGGAAGAGAAGGTAGGAGGGAGAAGAGGAAGAATGAAGGAAGGGTTGAGTTTGTCCTGGAAGCTCCCAGCTTCCATCCGAACTGCACTCTCCCTCTGTCCTCAGGACACCAGGGAACTAACTCAAGGCTCTCCTCTTACCAGGTGCTGCATGGGGTCCAGGGAGAAAAGCCCATTTGAAATGGGGCACTGGTCTAAACCCTGGACCTGCTGCTCACCATCAACTGAACTTGGCCACTTAAATAGTCTCCTCTATAAAATGGGAGTGATCGTAGCAACTACCTCACTGAATTGTATGGAGACCCAAAAAATGTATATGAATACATTTGTCAACTAAAGAGTGTTAGGGATTATCTCAATGGAGGGATAGGTAGTGCAGGCTCTGGAACCAGACTTCTTGCGTTCACATCCCTGCTCCACTGCTTGGAGACCTTTGGCAAGGTCCTTAACTCCTCTGGACCTCAGTTTTCTCATCTGTAAAATAGGGATTATACTAGTTCCTACCTCATAGAGTTGTTGTGAAGATTAAATGAGATAATGCATGAGAAGCTTTTGAATCAGAGCAGGGCACACATTAGGCATGGTGTCCATGATCAAGTGCCTAATATGTGCCTGCTCTCAGGAAAGATGCTGTGAACTACTTCACACTAAAGTGTGAATGAATGGTAAGATCTACTATGCTCCACTCACGCCTGTAATCCCAGCACTTCGGGAGGCCGAGGCAAGTGGATCACTTGAGGTCAGGAGTTCGAGACCAGCCTGGCCAATATGGCAAAACCCCGTCTCTACTAAAAATACAAAAATTAGCCAGGCGGGGCAAGGTAGCAGGCACCTGTAATCCCAGCTACTCGGGAGGCTGAGGCAGGAGAATTGCTTGAACCCAGAGGGTGGAGGTTGCAGTGGGCCACGATCACGTTACTTCATTCTGGCCTGGGCGACAGGAGTGAAACTCCCTCTCAAAAAAAAAAAAAAAAAAAAGATGATCTACTATACTCTGTCTCAGAGGCATATGAATCTTAACAGGAATTAAAGGAGTGAAATCCCATCTAATTATGGGATTTTAAAAAGTAAAAGAGGCATACAGGGGGTAGGTAAGGCCCTTCCTAGTGTCCCTCAAAATCACACCTGCTGCCCACTGCACAAATCCTGCCTGGTCCCAGACAGGGACCACACACAGAAGAAGGGAGAACACAGTGCCAGTCCCCGAGGAAACTCCCCTCTGCTGGAGAAACCAGAGGCAACCCCCCAACACTGCATGACGCCAGCTAAACATGGAGGGTCTTCCAAGGCATGGCAGGCAGTCACCCGGGCTACAGCCATAAGAAGGGCTTCAAGGACCCTCCAGGGAGCAACAGGAGCCACGGGGGGGGGGGGGGGGGTAGAGAGGGGGATGGGCACTGGATGTGATGAGGACCCACTTGGGACCACAAACATGGGACCAGTGAGGAAGCGGTGGGCACTCTCCCAGGGCAACAGTCTCACTTCCCAATCCATTTCTCCCTGACTGGCACCTGTAGTAGAAGGTGCAGAGGAGGTCAGGAGGTGGGTTCTGCAGCCCTGGCATTGGGGTGTTAGCAATAGGCATCTATTCAATATCTCTTCAGTTCCTCCTTTGAAGAAACTTTCTTCCCTCCTTCCTTTTCAGCCCATTGGAGCAGGTGAAGCTGCAGGTGTGGGGCCTGTGAACAGACTTGCCAATCAACGCAGAGTTATTCCTTCCTTGCCTCTGGTATCTGTGTGGTCACATGACCCCAATTGTCCAGTTAGAGTGAAACCTGGGACATGTGTCACAATTCCCAAGGACAGAGCCTCTTTCTACCCAACTAGAACTTGGGATGATGTACTCCTGCATCTGCAGCAGATCCTCATGGAGCCCAAACACTTCCCAAGACAGCAAAGGCAAAGTACAAACAAGTGCAAAGACTCTGGGATATGAGTCTTCATGACGTTGTGGCATCACCAGATCAAGTCATGCCTAGAGTTCTCAGTTTCCTGAGCCAGTAGATTCCCTTTTTAGCATAAATCAGTTTGAGTCAGGTTTTCTGGCATTTGCATCATTAAGAGTCTGACATTCATATGGTGAACTTTCTTTTCTTTGCTTTTCTTTTTTTTTTGAGATGGAGTTTCCCTCTTGTTGCCCAGGCTGGAGTACAATGGCGCAATCGTGGCTCACCGCAACCTCTGCCTCCCGGGTTCAAGTGATTCTCCTGCTGCAGCCTCCTGAGTAGCTGGGATTACAGGCATGCGCCACCACGCCCAGCTAACTTTGTATTTTTAGTAGAGGTGGGGTTTCTCCATGTTGGTCAGGCTGGTTTCAAACTCCCGACCTCCGGTGATTCACCTACCTCAGCTTCCCAAAGTGCTGGGATTACAGGTGTGAGCCACTGCGCCCCACCAGTGAACTTTTTTTACCTCTCTGAATTTCAGTTTTCTCATCTGCAAAATGGGAATGAGAATTTTTTTTTTTTTTTTAGGACAAAGGAAGGGTTGTTCTGGGATGATTAAAAGGGTCAGCCAAAGTCCAGCCATAGGGCCCAATGCACGGTAGGGCTCAAAAAACATCAGCTCTTAGGTGCTCCGTAAGTGTGTGTTTGTTAATGACTAGGCAGGCAGCACTGGCCCTAGGAGGTGAACTGTGAGGGCATCTGGGAAAAAGCCTTTTCCTGACTCTGTGGAAACTCTGTTATGGGAGGGCACCCCTGCAGGGTGGCACCAAGAAAGGTTCTAGTGGGTGTCAGGATTATTTTTCATTACCCTCAGAATTTGACCAAACCCATTTTACAGATGAGGAACGTGAGGCTTAGAGATTAGGTCCAGTCTAATGCCATCTCCAGCCACTGTCCTGGTTCAGGCCCTCCCTTGCAGCACATCAGTGCTGTCCCATGGGGATCACGCCTTGCCAGGCCTCAACCCCAACTAGGCTAAGCTAAATGGGGCTGTTCTTCTTCTTCTTCTTTGAGACAGAGTTCCGCTCTTGTTGCCCAGGCTGGAGTGCAATGGTGACATCTCGGCTCACCACAACCTCCGCCTCCTCCCGGGTTCAAGCGAGTCTTCTGCCTCAGCCTTCCGAGTAGCTGGGATTATAGGCGTGTGCCACCATGACTGGCTACTTTTGTATTTTTAGTAGAGACGGGGTTTCTCCATGTTGGTCAGGGTGGTCTCAAACTCCCGACCTCAAGTGGTCTGCCCGCCTCGGCCTTCTAAAGTGCTGGGATTACGGGCGTGAGTCACCGCGCCGGGCCATGGGTCTGTTCTTCTTAAATGGGGCTTCCAGAGGGAACCTCAGCCTGTTTTGAAATAACAAGGTTCCAGGCACGGTGGCTTACGCCTATAATCCCAGGACTTTGGGAGGATGAGGCGGGCGGATCACAAGGTCAGTAGAGACCAGCCTGACCAACATGGAGAAAACCCATCTCTACTAAAAATACAAAATTAGCCGGGTGTGGTGAAGCATGCCTGTAATCCCAGCTACTCAGGAGGCTGAGGCAGGAGAATCTCTTGAACCCGGGAAGCGGAGGTTGTGGTGAGCCGAGATCGCGCCACTGCCCTCCAGCGCGGGCGACAGAGCGAGACTCCGTCTCAAAAAAAAAAAAAAAAGAAAAAAAGAAAGAAAGGACAAGGAGTTAGAAACACTTTCTCCCTTTCCTCCTTCCCCTGAGGGGCGGACTCCATCTTCTTTCTTTATTTTTAGAGAAGGGGTCTCCCTATCTTGCCCAGGCTGGTCTCAAACTCCTGGTCTCAAGCGATCATCCCGCCTCGGTTTCCCAAAGTGCTGGGTTTAAGACGTGAGCCACCGCGCCCTGCCTCCATGTTCTTTAATCCGCTGTCCCTGGCCCAGGGACCTCTGCAGATAAAGCTCGGTTTCCCCTTTCTGACGCTGTTACCAGTTTGTGGCGGTTAACCCCCGAGAGAGAGCCTGACGCAGATTTGCTACAGGAAACCACCCAGTCTCACGGGTTGGCACGAACTCTTCCTTCCGGGCCGGCCAGGATGCCTGCACGTAGGGGTGGGCGCGGCACCTCCTACTTCCCCGCCAGATAACCACCAACCCGGCCACATCATTCTCACGTCTGGGAACTGAGCTCACTCGGGGCTTTTCTCACGTCGCCTCCTTGAACTTGTTTCCTCATCTGTAAAATGGGGATAAGGATAGCATCCACCTATTTCAGGGTCGTTTTGAGGGAATCCTGGAGAGAATGGGTTTTCAGCACAAGGATCAGCACAAAGTAGATGTTCGCCGCTCCCCTCCCTCCTTCCCGCCCCACGGGCAGGAAGGCTCGCGTGCGCGAGGCCACAACACACGCGGGTGCAGAGCGGGATTCGAACAGGGTTCCCCACAACTCCGTGGCCAGAGTCCTTCCACCGCCTGAGCCCAGCGGTCTTCAGCCAGTGGGGCCCTTCCACCCTCTTCCTTAGTATTTTCCTCCTCTGCTTCCTGCACGGCCTCCGCCTCCGCCAGACGGTCCTCGGAAACCTCCCAGCCACAGCCCCGCCCTCCCCGGCGGCCTGAGTGGCCTCCTCCCGCGGCGCCCCCCAGCTCCGCGCCTCCTCAACCCCGCCCGAGGCGCGCCCCGCGAGCGCGACCCCGACCTAGGGCCACGGCTGCACCCCACAGGAAGGCAGCGAGGAACGGAATCACGGGCCTGTGCGGCTCCCTAAGCGACTGGGGGAGACGCGTTACCCTCTAATCCCTCAACTGGGTCGCACCCGGCCTGCCTTGGTTGGTCCCTTCTGATGGTGGAGGCGGGACCTCGACTTGGTGACCAATGAGGAGCTTCGCGGGGTGCTCCCGGCTGCCATGGCAACGGAGGGGCCGCCTGTTTCTCCGCGGGGCGGGGCCGGCTCTCCCAAGACCGGCCACATTGCAGTCACACGCTGTGGCCCCAATCCTAAGTCAGCATGACTTGGGGGTCGGAAGTTGAGGAACAACATGGACCTAAAGCCTTGACAATTGCCAAGAGTGTAGACAAGTCCCAGCATGCCCAAAATTTATATGAGAAGGCTGCCTGGAAGACAGACACGATGAGGAGGGTCTGCTGAAACGAACAAAGAAACCCAGTTAAGTGCAGTGGAGTGGACATAGCACGGGCAGGGCATGGAGTGGGGTCAGTGCTTAGTAAGCAGATTGGGGTTTCCAAGCCAAGACGCACCCACCCAGGGCAGGGTGGGGAGCCAAGGTGAGCAGGTGCGCTGAACTGTGGGTCTCACACGTCCTTCAGTGTCCCGCAGGCAGAGAGAGCTAAGGATCACTAGGGTCATTCCCCTGCCTCAGGCAGCCTGCGCTCCACCTCAGGTACAGTCATGTCCGGTCTTGAGCATTCATTAACTTCGTATTCTTCCCAGGAAGAGGAAGGTGACCAGGTTCATTGTCCCCATTTCATAAATGAGAAAACTGATGCCTGCTAAAGTAGCTCACCCTTGGGCCCTGCGGCCTGGCATTGGGCCCAAGCAGGGCCCTTCCAGGGAAGCCTCAGGCCGCAGTTCTGACGCTGCCCACCCTTGCTGATGGTGCAGGGATGTCAGGGCCATCTGAGTCCATGTTTAACGAGGCAGGTGAGCTGGGGTCGGAACCCTGCCCTGGCCTCTGATGGCCCTGGGTGGGGATGTATCTAACTCCGTCCTCAGTCACTCTGGGAGGGAGTCCGGTGTTGCCCCATGCTCATGGCCTCCAGAAGCCCACAGTCTAATGGGGACCCTACAGGGTCCACATGATGTGAGAAATGCTGCAGGGGTGATGTGGACAAAGCACAGGGGAGCACAGGAGAAGGGGTGCCTGAGTCGGCCTAGGGAAGTCAGGGAAGGCCTCACAGAGGAGGCAGCCCCAACACAAGATGCAGAGGCGCTTGCTAGGCAGCCAAGCAAGGGGATGGTCTCCCTCCCAGACAGAGGGAACAAAGGCCTAGAGGCCGCCACATGTCTGCAAAGCCTAGAGGCATGCCTGAGAGTGGCTCCTAGGAACAAGTCTAGGAGTGTGCACTGGAACTTTAGGCAAGGCCCAGGCTGCAAAGTGAATGTGAAAGACAGGGCTGTGTGCTCCACAGTTGGGTGCTTTCAGCCCCCTTCTGAATCAGCAGGCACCCACATACACTTTTCTCTGACTGGCAGATTCACAGAACCCCAAGTACCTTTCTCAGGACTCCACTTTGAGAAGTATTGGATTAGAAGTTAACACTGTCCAGCTGGGCGCGGTGGCTCACATCTGTAATCCCAGCACTGGGGGATTGAGTGCTGGGGGGCTGAGGCGGGCGGACCTCTTGAGGTCAGGAGTTCAAGACCAACCTGGCCAACATGGTAAAACCCCACCTCTACTAAAAATCCAAAATTTAGCCGGGCATGGCGG
>NW_012113141.1:5572215-5572617 GCF_000951035.1 Colobus angolensis palliatus
AGGAGGCAGAGGTTGCAGTAAGTTGAGATAGTGCCATTGCACTCCAGCCTGGGCAACACAGTGAGACTCTGTCTCCAAAAAAAAAAAAAAAAAAGTAAGTTAATACTGTCAAGTACACCTACATATAACCGCATGGATGAATCCCACAGGTGTAACGTTGAGAGAATGAGGCCCGACACTGAGGGTCATTCTATACGGCCTAGTTATATGAAATTCAAAACTGGGCAAAACTGATCTATGGTCAGGGGAGTGGTTACCTTTCTGGAATGTGGTGACTGGAAGGTTGCCAGGAGGAGGGACTCCGAGGTGCAATAATGTCTGTTTCTTGAGCTGAGTATTGGTTTCGCAGGTGCATTCTCTTTTTTTTTTTTTTTTTTTTTTTTTAGGACAAAGGAAGGGTTG
>NW_012113141.1:5573078-5607990 GCF_000951035.1 Colobus angolensis palliatus
AAAAAAAAAAAATGAATAAAGAGATAATAAAAATAAAATTCATCCAGCTGTAACTTAAGATGCATGTGTTTTTCTGTATGTAGCTTCCGCTTCAATTTTTAAAAAATAAGTTAACTATTTCTCATAAACATCTGTGCAAATGTAGACACTAAAATTCTGTGATCACATTATCAGTTATAAGCCAATAATCCAGATGATGTGGAATATGTTTACATTAATTTTTTTTTTGAGACGGAGTTTTACTCTGTTGCCTAGGCTGGAGAGCAGTGGCATGACCTCAGCTCACTGCAACCTCCGTCTCCTGGGTTCAAACAATTCTCCTGCCTCAGCCTCCCGAGTAGCTGGGATTACAGGGGTGTGCCACCACACCTGGCTAATTTTGTATTTTTGTAGAGATGGAGTTTCACCACATTGGCCATGCTGACCAATGTCTTGATCTCCTGACCTCAGGTGATCTGCCCGCCTTGGCCTCCCAAAGTGCTGAGATTACAGGCATGAGCCACTGTGCCTGGCATATATTAATTTTTTAAAAAACTATTCCAAAATGAAAACACAAACATTTAAAAATCTCATAGAGAGCTCTCAGACTTCAGAGACTTAGACCTCAGGGTTTGAGACACCCTGATTCGAGGGAGAACATTACAATGCTCAGTGCTGGGGCTGGGCTCTGGGGGGTAAATGAGGAGCCTGGAGCTTCTTCCTGGGGCACAAACCCCAATGGAAGTGCCTGATCCTGGGAGGCAGAGGTGACCATTTCCCCAGGCCCCGCTAAGTGTTAGACACAGCTCCATCACAGGCAGGGCTGCATGAGGGACTGGCCCGAGTCCCCGTGGGTCTCCCTGGCTCAGCTGTGAGCTGCTTAAGCAGGCACCCTCTTCACTCACCTGTATTCCTGGGGCCCAGCAAGGGTCCTGGCACACAGGGCGTTTCAGAGAACATTTTCTGCCAGGCTTCTTTGCCCAGTCCCACACTGAGAGTGGAGAAGGGATTCTGTTTGGGACGCCGTGAGTTTCCTGTCACTGGGTGAGCTGCTCAGCGTGGGCTGACAGACGTGGCAGGGGGGATTCCAGGTGGGGTTAAAGTTGTCCAATCACCCCAGCATGGGAGAGCTGATGTAGCGGCGCACTGAACCTTGGGGGCCGTGAATACAAACAAGAAGCCCAGCACTGCCTGCCCACCGGCTTCGCTGGAGCTGGAAACAGCTCAGCTCTATGTGACACAGACTGTTCCAGAACCCAGAGAGGGCTGCGTCTGCTCAGCCACTCCACAGGCCTGCTCCACACTGCCCTGCTGTCTCCCCACTTCCTCTGGGGTCCTTACCTCTCATCCCACCCCTTACTCAGCCTCTCTTGCCCACTCTTGGGAAGCAGCCTCCTGTTTTTTCGCTTTGCCATCCCCACTCTGCCTGTGTTTCTCAAGCCACCTTCATGATTCCTGTCCCAGCCTCAGAGCTACCTGGAGGGCTATGCACTCAATATTTTTTCTTTAAAATAATGTTAGGTTGTTTTTGTGGGGGAGGGGGATGAAGTCTCACTCTGTTGCCCAAGCTGGAGTACAGTGGTGCAATAATCCAGGCTCACTGCAACTTCCGCCCACCCCACCCCCAGGTTCAAGTGATTATCCTGCCTCAGCCTCCTCAGTAGCTGGGATTACAGGCACGGGTCACCACCACCCGCTAATGGTTTTTTTTGTTTGTTTTTTTTTTTAGTAGAGACAGTTTTACCATGTTAGGCAGGCTGGTCTTGAACTCCTGACCTCAAGTGATCTGCCCACCTTGGCCTCCCAAAGTGCTGGGATTACAGGCATGAGCCACTGTGCCTGGCCACATTAAATTTTAATTAGAAATACTTGCTCTTGTATCACCTAAAATTATCTTGCATAGCACCACATCAGAAACTGTCTTATACAATGGTTCAGGGAGAGCGTGGTGCTTATTTATGAATAATAATGATGGCCTCCGGTTAGCAGCGAGCTTTACGCCTCATCCACACGTTCATGGTTTCATTGGATCCTCTCAATTCCCGCACTACGAGCATCACTGGCCTCATTTGACAGACAAGGAAACTAAGACTAAAAGGGTAGTCATGCCTTGCCTAGGATCACACATCAAGTTAAGATTTTAATCAACATTCAGGGCACCGATGGCTCCAGACCTAGGTGAAGGCAAGAAGCACGCAGTACGTTCCTGTCTCCTGCCAGAACCACAAGAGCCACAGGGTGGCAACTCATAGCATCAGGAGTTTGAATTAGACCTGAAGAAGAACTTCCTGGCAAGAAATGTTTAGACATCAGAATGAGTGTCCGAGGAAAGGCGTGGAGAGCCCAGCTTCCGAAGTGCTCAAAACAAGATAAAGACTTGCCCAGCTGGGATGATTCCAGTGCTGCCTGGAGGCAAGGGAATGGACTGAATGACCTCCAGAGGTCTGCTCCAGCCCCAAAGATCGGTGCACCCTGCCATCAAGATGGCCACCCTTGCCATTTCCCCAAAGCATATATATATATTTTTTGAGATGGAGTTTCGCTCTTGTTGCCCAGGTTGCAGTGCAGTGGCATGGTCTCGGCTCATCACAACCTCCATCTCCCAGATTCAAGCGATTCTCCTGCCTCAGCCTCCCGAGTAGCTGGGATTATGGGCAGGCGCCACCACGCCCGGCTAATTTTGTATTTTTAGGAGAGACTGGGTTTCTCCATGTTGGTTAAGCTGGTCTCGAATTCCCGACCTCAGGTGATCCACCTGCCTCGGCCTCCCAAAGTCCTGGGATTACAGTCATGAGCCGCCGCACCTGGCCTCCCCAAAGCATGTATTAAACAAGGAGGCTCCAACTTAAAGGCACTGGGACAAACCTTGTCTTGGCCCCTGGCCCTGAGAGGGAGTGGTTGACCACAGCCGCAGATGCAGGTGGCTGGTAAGGGGGGTGCAGAAGCAGTTTGGAGGGGCTAAAGCATTCCTTCCCCTCTCATCTGGCAGCTCCGCCCCCGGGTTTCCAAGGCTGGAGTTCCAAGACCTACCTACCCTCACAATCACTGGAGGCTGCTCAGCCATCTGGGCCGAGGAACCTGCGTTTCTTCAGTATTCCCCAGGGGACTCTTTTCAAAATGTTCTGAGCTAGGAAGATAGCTAGATGCTGACTTCAGTTGTTGCCTCTCTAGGGGCTGAATTGTTGTGGTTTTGTTTTTTTAAGTTTAAAAGTCAAAGCATTTATTTCTCAAAATAGAAAGGGAATTTTCCTTTCCTTTTTTATTTTTTATTTTTTTGAGACAGGGTCTCGTTCTGTCACCTAGGCTGGAGTGCAGTGACACCATCTCTGCTTACTGCAACCTCTGCCTCCTGGGTTTAAACAATTCTGCCTCAACCTCCTGAGTAGTTGGGATTACAGGTGCCCACCACCACACCCAGCTAATTTTTTTATTTTTAGTAGAGACAGAGTTTCACTATATTGGACAGGCTGGTCTTGAATTCCTGACCTCAAGTGATCCACCAGCCTCAGCCTCCCAAAATGCTAGGATTACAGGTGCAAGCCACTGCCCCTGGCCTAATTTTTGTAGTTTTAGTAGCGGCAGGGTTTTGCCATGTTGGCCAGGCTGCTCTTGAACTCCTGACCTCAAATGATCCACCTGCCTTGGCCTCCCAAAATGCTGGGATTACAGGCATGAGCCATCATGCCTGGCCTGGCATTTTCCTTTCTGATTATAACAAATAATATAGTCCCAGTTGTTTTAAAAAATTAAGTAATATTTTTAAAATATAAAAATGAAAGTCAAATATAAAATACCCCAAATTCTATCATCTGGAAACACAGCATTGTTTCTGGAGCACATCCTTTCAAAAAAAAAAATTTTTTTTTTTTGAAACAGAGTCTCACCCTTCTTGCCCAGGCTGGAGTGCAGTGGCATGATCTTGGCTCACTGCAACCTCCACCTCCTGAGTTTATGTGATTCTCCTGCCTCAGCCTCCCAAGTAGCTGAGATTACAGGCGCCCACCACAACGCCTGGCTAATTTTTGTATTTTTAGTAGAGATGGGATTTCACCATATTAGCCAGGCTGGTCTCGGACTCCCAACCTCGGGTGATTTGCCTGCCTCAGCCTCCCAAAGTGCTGGGATTACAGGTGTGAGCCACTGCATCTGGCCCCCCAAAAATGTTTTTGTGGTTAAAATATACATAGCATAAAATTGATCATTTTAACAATTTTTAAGTGTGTACAAATTCTATTTTTATAAATGCCTCCTGAAGCTAGGGCTACTAGTGCAACTTCAGACGCTTTGACGGACTGGTGGCTAAAATGTTTTGGGGTTAGGGCCTGTCTGATGTTCAAATGAAAACACAGAGGTAGCCAGCCACTGTGTGAGGTAGTAAGGCTGGTCCTGTTAAAATAGGAAGGCTGGCCAGGCACGGTGGCTCAGCTTGTAATCCCAGCATTTTGGGAGGCCAAGGCAGGCAGATCAATTGGGGCCAGGAGTTTGAGACCAGCCTGGACAACATGGCGAAACCCCACCTCTACAAAAAGTACAAAAATTAGCCAGGTGTGGTGGCATGTGCCTGTAGTTCCAGCTACTTGGAAGACTGAGGTGGGAGGATTGCTTGAGCCTGGGAGGTTAAGGCTGCAGAGCGCCGTGATCACGCCACTGCACTTCAACCTGGGTGACAGAATGAGACCCTGTCCCAGAAAATAAAAATAAAATATGAAGGCCAGGCTGTGTGTGGTAGCTCACACCTGTAATCCCAGCACTTTGGGAGGCTGAGGCAGGCAGATCACTTTATATATATATGTATGTATGAAGGCCAAGGATGAGGGAAGGTCAGTCTGTCTTCTGACAGGACCTCAAGAGGAGAAGCAAGGGGCATGGTTTTGCTAAACTTCTCCAAGAGATCTGTCTCTTAACTAAGGAAGATGAGAGAGAGCCCCCGGCCCTTCCCGGGGGAGGTGTCTGTGATTTTCCTGGCGGGATCCTCAGTCTAAGGTGTTTCTCTCTGGCCTTGGCCTTTGGGTTGAGCAGGAGCTGCAAACTCTAGTGGACAAAAAGGGCCAGGACATGGCAGCGGGCCAGGAGCGGATAACCAGCCTAGGGAGGAGCAGGCTCTTGACAGGAAGGCAGGAGCTGCTGCCAGCAGACAGGAAAGAGCGAGGCCAGCCTCCTCCATCAGCCTGGCTCAGGCAAGCTTTGCTTCCTCCAGCTGCACAGAGGGAAGGGAGGCCAAGGAGAGTCTCCTGGTCCCGAACAAAGATTTCAGAGGGTGGTCAGGAGACTCTGAGTCATGAACCATAGTCATCGGCTTAGCAGATACTGTGTACTTTCTACATTCCATATGGGCTTCAGAAGGACCTTGAACTCAAGGAGCTTAAACTAACTGGGGGGGGGCATCCTTTCGCTCCTGTGTTAACTGGATCCCTCCTTCCAAACCAGGAGTGATCCCCTTCCTCGCTGACATCCCACCACATTGCTGTAGCCCTCACTCAACCCTTAGCACACACTCATTTGTGTTTTTGCCCTCCATGGACCCCAACCAAGACCCCAAGTCTTTGAGAGCAGTTCCTGGGTCTCTAGGGGTCTTCATATCTCCCCGTTTGTCCAATTCGGTGCACAGAGCAGATGTTTAGGCAACATCCACACAGTGAGGTTTTTGTGAGGGGTCCTGACAGCAAGAGCAGCCGGAGTTCTGAACAACACAGTTTTGAGGCTCTTCCAAGGTGGTCCGGAGGGCTTCCACGGGAGAAGGTGAGAAATACAGAGAGTCTTGGAGGTAGCATAGAGTTCAGTTAATGGAGAGGAAGCAGCAGGAAGGGGCATTCTGGTGGGAGACTCTGCTGGGGGAATGAAGTTTGGGGACCGAGTCCCAGGAAATCTCACATGGGGTGACTTCCAGGTCCAGATGCCCTTGCAGGCTTGTACTGTGTCTGCCAGGAGGCGAGTGCGAGACCCAGGGGCTCTGATTACAGTCTGGACCCGTGATGGGCTCCCAGCTGCCACCTTTTCCAAGAAGCTGACTTTTGAGGAATCCGCCTGGCCATGGGAATCACGCCATGTTTGCACTGGCCTCAGCTGTTGATTACACCCTCATCCACACCGCCAGCATCCAGGAAGAACACTTTCTTCCTCACAGGGTGTCCCCTCTTCTGTTTTCATGTTTACGGCATCAGGTGGTTTGCAGAGTGCTCCACACCCAGACGTGTGTGCCCAGTGAGGTCAGCTGAGAAAACAAAGCCTGCCCACCACCCTGCTGCCCCCTCATTCTGGGAGCTACAGGCTGGGGCCACAGTCACCCCTGGGCACACACCCCCACCCCCACCTTCAACGCCTCCAGTGCCTCCCGCTTCCCTTCTGCTTCCCTTTCATCCCTGCTCCAGCCTCTCTCTTGCCCAAACTGTTGTTTATCAACACAGACCAGAACATTCTGCTGCCAGCAGAAACACACATGGTGATGGCACTGCTACCCACACCCTGCCGTCAACACACTCCCACGCGCTGTTTGCCGCTGTCAAAGCCCTGCTCACACACACATTCTCACCCTCTCCTGCCAGCACAGCTGTTCCCGGCTGCCAGGAACCAGGCCCTTCATCCCGCACGACACACATGTTCTCTATGGGTTTTTCTCAATGTACATGTGTGCTCATGGTGGAGGCATACACTTGTGAACCAGGCCAGCATACACTCTTCCCTCCTACCTGGGCTGGGGATCTACCACTTGCTACTGTGTGACCTTGGGTAATTGACTTCACCTCTCTGGGCATCAGAAGCCTCATTGTAGAATGGGGATAATGATAACCCATCGAAGATAATTATCCATAGCCTCTCTGAGGGCTTTCTAGATTCCGTATAGGCTTTTCCATAGGGTCTGTGGTTAGGACAGAGAGCAGACACCCAGGAAGTGCTGAATCAGCAGGAGCCTTGCGAGTGGGGTAAGTACTGTTGGAGCCTTTCTGGAATCTGGCCCGTGATTTTCCTCTCCCAGGCCAGCTGTCAGCCTCACCTCATGGTCACAGCATCCTGGCTGCCGGACCCTGATCCCGGGATGTCACCTGTCTGCTTCTGCACAGAACGACGGGTCCCCTCCTGCTCTGCCCCTTGCTCACCCTCCCCCGTCCTCCCCGTGCCATCAGCAGCCCTTCTCTGTGTTGCCTCTTCAACTCAGTCTCTCCTTCTTGGCCAGCAAACCTGCCCCAGTCTTTTTTATCCTGGGAAACAGAAGGATGCAGAAGGGAAAGAACACAAATGTGATTTGAGGATTGAGAAAAGTCTAGTCTGAGCAGGAGAGCACCCTGGCTGTCCCTGAGGAGCAGGTGCCCGTGTGGAGCACCAAGTCAGGCCATGCTGGAGACCCAGTGCCTGGGGTGATATCGCCCTAAGCAGCAACACCTTACTTCCTGCTGTTGGTGGAAATCTGTGAGATGGCTGGCGGGCAGATCCTGGCCTGGTCTGTGCTGAGCAGCTGTGGCTTTCCCCTTCTCCTACATGCAGAGACTTTCAAGTTCTGCCCACTGCTGGGAGCCACTGGAGAGCTGCTGGCTCCGGAGCACCATGGTTAATGGGTTGCCCCCAATCATTGGGATCCCAGGCAAGAGTACAAACAGAGAACCCACACCAAGTATGTACATATTCAAAATTTGTACACCAAGCTTAATCAGCTGTCATATAAAATCAGTTTTATCTTCTATCTCCCTTCTGAATTTCAGAAAAACCTGGAAAGCCAGGTTTGAATCTGGAATTCTTGGACTCTTCAGAGTTCCTCTCTGGAACTCTGGGGCAAGGGACAGAGGGGCCTGGTCGTGCGACTTGTGCAGTGGGGCTTTAAGGCAGTTGGCTCATTGGGTGCAAACACAAACTGTTTCAATCTGATCAACACTTTATGCTTTTTACTTTGTCCTAGGCCCATGTGGCCAAAAGACCCAGAAGGCAGTTGAGCAGCTTAATTAAGACCTGCATTCAAGGCCGGGCGCGGTGGCTCAAGCCTGTAATCCCAGCACTTTGGGAGGCCGAGGCGGGTGGATCATGAGGTCAGGAGATCGAGACCATCCTGGCTAACACAGTGAAACCCCGTCTCTACTAAAAAATACAAAAAACTAGCCGGGCGAGGTGGCGGGCGCCTGTAGTCCCAGCTACTCGGGAGGCTGAGGCAGGAGAATGGCGTGAACCCGGGAGGCGGAGCTTGCAGTGAGCTGAGATCCGGTCACTGCACTCCAGCCTGGGCGACAGAGTGAGACTCCGTCTCAAAAAAAAAAAAAAAAAAAAGTACAAAAAATTAGCTGGGTGTGGTGGCCGGCGCCTGTAGTCCCAGCTACCCGGGAGGCTGAGCCAGGAGAATGGTGTGAACCCAGGCGGCGGAGCTTGCAGTGAGCCGAGATCGCGCCACTGCACTCCAGCCTGGGTGACAGAGCAAGACTCTGTCTCAAAAAAAAAAAAAAAAAAGACCTGCATTCAAATCCCTGCCAAAAGTGAGCAAATCAATTATAACCTCTTTGAGGCTCAATTTCCCCATCTGTAAAATGGGACTAGTAGTACCTCCCGGATAAAGTTACTGTGGTTACTCAAAGAGATAAGCCACGTAAAAGCCCTTAGCGTGGTCCTGGAACACAAGAATCACTCGTTAAGTTGAGAGCTATGATTGCTATTACAAGTTCTCCACATATGGGCAGTGACTGCCTCGATGCAGGAAGTCGTCGCCCTGTCTCCTCTTTGCACACGTGAAACAGGTCACTGGGCTCAGCAGAAGCAGATCTGGAACTAGGGCTTCCAAGCTTCCCAAAGTCCTGGATTTTGCTCCAGTGAAAAAGAAAAAGAAAAAAAAAAAATGATGGCACAACAATGTGAATGCTACACTTCAAGAATGGTTAACATGTACATTTTATGTATATGTTATTATACCATTGTATTGATTTGCTAGGGCTGCTGTAACAAATTACTGCAAAGTAGGGGGCTTAACCAGAAGAAATGTATTGTCTTGCAGCTCTGGAGGCCAGAAGTCCAAGATCAAGGTGTCAGGAGGATTGGTTCCTTCTAAAGGCTGGGAGGGAGAAGGTGTTCCACGTCTTTGTTCTGGCTCTGGAGGTTTCCTGGCCATCACTGGCATGACTTGGCTGGTGGAAGCATCACCCAGCCTCTGCCTTTATCTTCACATGGCCCTCTCCTTGTGTGTGTGTCTGTCTCTCTGTTTAAAGTTCCTCCTTTTATTTATTATTATTATTATTGAGATGGAGTCTCACTCTGTCACCCAGGCTGGAATGCAGTGGCGTGATCTTGGCTCACTGCAACCTCTGCCTCCAGGTTCAAGGAATTCTCCTGCCTCAACCTCTTGAGTAGCTGGGATTGCAGGCATCTGCTA
Organism: Colobus angolensis palliatus; assembly: GCF_000951035.1. Classification (NCBI taxonomy): domain Eukaryota; kingdom Metazoa; phylum Chordata; class Mammalia; order Primates; family Cercopithecidae; genus Colobus; species Colobus angolensis. Next base: position 5,582,398 of record NW_012113141.1, read on the forward strand.
CCGCGGTTGGCTAATTTTTGTATTTTTAGTAAAGATGGGGTTTTACCATCTTGGTCAGGCTGGTCTTGAACTCCTGACCTTGTGATTCCCCGCCTCGGCCTCCCAAAGTGCTAGGATTATAGGCATGAGCCACCGCGGCCAGTCCCCCAGTCCTCCCTCTTTTTTTTCAAGGACACTGGTTACACTGGGTTAGGGTCTACCCTACTGACTTCATTTTAACTTAATGACATCTGTAATGACACTATCTAAATATTTCCAAATCAGGTCATGTTCTGAGGTACTGGAGATTAGGCCTTCAACATAAGAGTTTTGAGGGAACACTATTCAACCTGTAGCAACCACAGTGAAAAAAAAAATGTATCTACCTTGTACTTGCTATCAGATTATAGACACGGGGAAAACACATTCTGTGGTTTCACGGCTTTGCTCATAGTAGCTGTGCTCATAGTAGGTCTTCAGAATGTGTTTCTTAATTTGTGTTTAAATCTGATACCGCCAGGCGCGGTGGCTCACGCCTGTAAATCCCAGCACTTTGGGAGGCTGAGGCGGGTGGATCACGAGGTCAGGAGATCAAGACCATCCTGGCTGACATGGTGAAAACCCGTCTCTACTAAAAATATAAAAAATTAGCCGAGTGAGGTGGCGGGTGCCTGTAGTCCCAGCTACTCGGGAGGCTGAGGCAGGAGAATGGCGTGAACCTGGGAGGCAGAGCTTGCAGTGAGTGGAGGTTGCGCCACTGCACTCCAGCCTGGGGGACAGAGTGAGACTCTGTCTCAAGAAAAAAAAAAAAAATCTGATACCAAGCAGTTAAAAGGGTAGAAATCTCCCAGTTTCCAAGATGAGTCCTCTCCCAGCCATGAACTAAAGGATTTTTCAATGTCAGCGTTATTTCCAGACAAGTACTTAATAAACTTTGTAAAAATAGCCACTCTCCATGTAAGATTTTTTTTTTTTTTTTGAGATGGAGTTTCGCTCTTGTTACCCAGGCTGGAGTGCAATGGCATGATCTCGGCTCACTGCAACCTCTGCCTCCCCATTCAAGCTATTCTTCTGCCTCAGCCTCCCAAGTAGCTGGGACTACAGGCATGTGCCACCACATCCAGCTAATTTTGTATTTTTAGTAGAGATGGTGTTTCTCCATGTTGGTCAGGCTGATCTCGAACTCCCAACCTCAGGTGATCTGCCTGCCTCGGCCTCCCAAAGTGTTGGGATTACAGGCGTGAGCCACCATGCCCTGGCCTGGTTAAGTTTTTGCCACATTTGCTTGATCTGTAAAATTTTCCTGGTGAGCCATTTGAGACGTCACACACTTGGGCACGAATTTCCTGGGAATAGGCTGCTCTCCATAATCACATTGCCATTCTCACATGGGAGAAAACTAACAATAGTTCCATAATATCATCTCATATTCAGTTTATACTGAAATTTGACCAGGAACATTCTGAATCTAATGAATTCCAAATCTGTAAAGCTTAAGGTTTTTTTTTTTTTTCCTGAGACGGAGTCTCACTCTGTCGCCCAGGCTGGAGTGCAGTGGCGCAATCTCGGCCTACTGCAACCTCCCCTTCCTGGGTTCAAGCGATTCTCCTTCCTGGAGCCTTCTGAGTAGCTGGGACTACAGGCGCCTGCCACCATACCTGGCTAATTTTTTGTATTTTTGGTAGAGATGGAGTTTAACCATGTCACCAGGATGGTCTCCATCTCCTGACCTCATGATCCACCTGCCTCGGCCTCCCAAATTGCTGGGATTACAGGCCTGAGCCTCAACCTTGCCCAGCCTTAAGGTCTTGACAATATTACCTGTGTTATGGGAATTTTGGAGCTTCAAAAAATGCAATTTAGGGCCAGGCACAGTGGCTCACATCTATAATCCCAGCACTTTGGGAGGCCAAGGCAGGAGAATCACTTGAGCTCAGGAGTTTGAGACCACCCTGGGCAATATAGGGAGACCCCGTCTCTATAAAAGATTTAAAAATTAACTGAGCATGGTGATGAGTGCCTGTAGTCCCATCTACTTGGGAGGCTGAAGTGGGAGGATCACTTGAGCCCAGGAAGAGGAAGTTGCAGTGAGTGAGACTGTGCCACTGCACTCCAGCCTGGGCAACAGACTAAGACCCTGTCTCAATCAATCAATCAATCAGTCAATAAGCTGAGCATGGTGGCACATGCCTGTAGTCCCAGCTACTAGGGAGGCTGAGGCAGGAGGATCACTTAAGCTTGAGATATCAAGGCTGCAGTGAGCTCTGATCGCACCACTGTACTCCAGCCTGGTAACACAGTCAGACTCTGTCTCTAAGAAAAAAGGAAAAAAGAAAATGCAATTTGGCCGGGTGCAGTGGCCCACGCCTGTAATCCCAACATTTTAGGAGGCTGAAGCGGGTGGATCACCTGAGGTCAGGAGTTTGAGATCAGCCTGGCCAACATGGTGAAACCTCATCTCTACCAAAAATACAAAAATTAGCCAGGTGTGGTGGTGGGCGCCTGTAATCCCAGCTACTTGGGAGGCTGAGGCAGGAGAATCATTTGAACTTAGGAGGGGGAGGTTGCAGTGAGCACAGATCATTCCACTGCACTACAACCTCGGCAACAAGAACGAAATTCCGTCTCAAAAAAAAAAAAAAAAGAAAGAAAGAAAGAAAATGCAACTTAACATGTAAAACTCTTTCTGGTCATGCCACATTGTTTCTTTGCCTTCATTTCCTTTCACTCAGCAGCTTGAGCTCTTTTGAATGCTCAAATGTGTGCTTGGGGTGAGGTTTCTCTGGAATTCCTTTTATTCTAAGACAATGGCCTTCCAGGAGTACCTGCAGGAAGACCTGTTAAGACTGGCCTGGGACCTCCTAGACTTGCCCGGGACCTCCCTGCAGGAGTTGCCAAATGGAACCTGGAGGGAAGAGAGGTTTGCCCTTGCCCTTGGCCTTCGTTCGGGGTGGAGACACCCAGGCTGAGAACTTCTCCCCTCCACAGCTGGCCAAGTTCCAAGCTGGCATGGCTGTCCCTGCTGCCATTGTCATGGGTACTTCCTGGGGAGCTCTGGACAGCACCACTGCGCAAAAGATTGTCCTGGCCTCCAGAAAGCTGGCTCCAGATGACACTGAGGGAAGAAAGGAAATCTCTGCAGTGTAATTCCCTGAGTTTCGGGGGAATGGTTCTCTTTCCCCTCTTTCCATCCCTTCTCTACAAATCCAGGGCTCACAAGCCTAGGTTTGTAAAACCGCTTCATAACTAGGAATGACATTACTTAGTAATACTGTATAAATGAAAAGGGGGGCCAACAAGGACGGAGGGCTTGGGGGAAGTATGTGGTTGGCCATCCCAGGCCACCTTCCTACTCCAGCTCCCAGGCTTGCTTCAGCTTTGCTGCAAGTTCCTGCCAATGTATTTCTGCTTGGGACAGGAGTCAAGGGTCAGATAAAGTGCCAATTGTATTTTGCAGCAGGTCTGACACTTTGCCCAGTGCTCTAGGCCTGTGACAGTGCCAGGATAGTATATTGGGAAAGCCAGTCCAGAAGGAGCTGGTTTAAATGTGTTTGAGGTAGCAGGCAGGTGACTAAGCAGACAGTTCAGCAGCACAGCACTCGGTAACACCATCAGACCAATGTGGCTCCCAGGGACACGGAAGGCCTGTGCTCCATTCCCAGGAAGCCCCCAGCAGCCACCGTGCTCATGCCCCAGCATTTCAGGGACCAAGATCTGTAGTCCCATTTTGTGATCTTTAGTAAGACAAGTAAACACTGAACACTAAGTGTGCTTACGCCAAGCACTTTATGTACATGATCTGATGGAATCCTCAGTACAGCTGATGAGGAAGTTACTGCTATTTTCCTAGCCATAGTTAGTGGCTGACACTACAGGGAACAGACACACTTACTGTCTATGAGGATCTCTTCTAAACATTTTCCATGCATTAACTAATTTTCTGGGGAAACTGAGGCAGAGCAGGAGCAAAGCCAGTTATCCAGTGTCACACAACTGGTGGGTGTGGACCTGAAACCACTGGAAGCTGGGTGATTCCAGAATGGAGGGTTCTCCCCTGCACTACCCTTCCATTTTCCAAGTGGGGTAACAGGTTCGGAGACAGTCAGGGGAAGAAAAACCAGGGTGAGATGGGTTAGTTCAGATGAGGTCAAAGTTTGTACTCTCTTCTGCTTCCTGACAAGCATAATGAGAGGTGCCCATGGGAACAGAAGCTTAGACATCTGACCCTGAGCCCTCTGCCACTCTTCCTTCCTCTCCTCTGGCCCAGTTGGTCTCAACCCTGTTGTTCCCGGTCTCACAGGAGCTTCTGTGAGACACAGAATGGGCAAGAGTCCTTTTGTTCACACAAGGTTGTTCCTGGAGGGTCAGGTGCAGTGGCTCACCCCTATAATCCCAGCACTTTGGGAGGCCAAGGCAGGCAGATCACCTGTCAGGAGTTCGAAACCAATCTGGCTAACCTGGTGAAACCGTCTCTACTAAAACTACAAAAATTAGCTGGGCGTAGTGATGCGTGCCTGTAATCCCAGCTACTTGGGAGGCCGAGGTGGGAGAATTGCTTGAACCTGAAAGGTGAAGGCTGCAGTGAACCGAGATTGTGCCACTATACTCTAGCCTGGGTGACAGAATGAGACTCCATCTCAAAAAAAAAAAAAAAGAAAGAAAAGAAAAGAAAAGAAAAAAAGGTTGCCCCTGACCTAGGCACCCCAAGAGCAGTGAAAAGCTGCCTGGTGTGCCTCCAACAGCCTAGACTCTGTCCTGAACCTGGAAGTGAGCCAGCTGGGCCCAGCCTTGCAGGAGGCCAGGCTTCCTGTCACATTGAAGCTCTGCTGATAGCCCAAGGCCACCTGCAGCGATGGCACCTGCTGGGTGGAGATGGGCAGCCTGGTGTCAGTCCTGCACTGTCATTGTCGTTACCAGCTCTGCTTTCACCTGCACCAGTGGACAAAGTCAGGCATGTGAGGGGCTGCTGCCATCTGTCCCTCTGCCTGGCCTCAGGCAGGATCATTAGGACTGGACTCAGGAGGGAGCATCAGGCCTGGCTTCAGGGTGCCTGGCAGCATGCTCAGATATAGCCCAGCACACAGGCAGGACCAGAGACCTGATCTTTAAGCAAGACTTGAATATACAATAAACTATCAGAAATCTTCATCTTACTCCTTGGGGGGAATTAGGTTGTAGTATACTGTCTTGACTTTTTCTTATGTTTACAGACATATCTATGTCTTTATTTACATACATGCATGCCCCTCCATCTTTTTAGAAAATGTTTCCATGTTTTCGCTAGTCATTCATTCTTTCTTCCTTTCCATAATTTATTATTATTATTATTATTTGAGACAGAGTCTTACTCTGTTGCCTGGGCTGGAGCGCAATGATGTGATCTTGGCTCGCAGCAACCTCTGCCTCCTGGGTTCAAGAGATTCTCCTGCCTCAGCCTCCTGAGTAGCTGGGAGGGACTGCAGGCACGCACCACCACACCTGGCTAATTTTTGTGTTTTTAGTAGAGATGGGATTTCATCATGTTGGCCAGAATGGTCTCAATCTCCTGATCTCGTGATCCGCCCTCCTTGGCCTCCCAAAGTGCTGGGATTACAGGTGTGAGCCACTGTGCCCAGCCTTTATTATTATTTTTTGAGACGGAGTTTTGCTCATCACCCAGGCTGGAGTGCAATGGCATGATCTCGGCTCGCCGCAACCTCCGCCTCCTGGATTCAAGCTATTCTCCTGCCTCAGCCTCCCAAGTAGCTAAGAGTATAGGCACGTCTCACCACGACAGGCTAATTTTTATATTTTTAGTAGAGACAGGGTTTCACTGTGTTAGCCAGGATGGTCTCCAACTCCTGACCTCAGGTGATCTGCCTGCCTCGACCTCCCTAAGTGCTGGGATTACAGGCATGAGCCACCGCGCCCAGCCCCTTTCCATATATATTTATTGATCTCTTAGTGTGTGCCAGGCACCTTGGTAAGTGCTGGGCATGTGGAGATGAGGAAAACAGACATGATCTCTCCCTTATCGACCTTTCAGCCTGGCGGAGAAAGAAACTTCGACTTCTGAACTGCAGTAAGAGCTAAAGAGAGAAAACAGGAAGCTCTGAGAGTTAATAACAGATCTCTACTCAAGTAACATTTATGTGGGGATCAAGATGAGAAAGAGCCAATCATTTGAAGAGTGTAGGGGAAAGCATTCCGGTGAGAAGGAGCAGCATGAGTGAGGGCACAGAAGTCTGAACATTGTGTGGGGTGTGTGGGGAAGTCTGAGGCTCTTCCTAATTACAGTGTAGGGGTGTAGTTGGGGGTGAAGCCATACAGGCAGAGTAGAATCAACATGAGAAAACCCCAAATGCTAAGCCAAGAAATTCTGTAAGCAACAGGGGACGACTACTCATGTCACTTAGTTTAAAAACAGCAGTTGTAAGGCTCCAGCCTGGAAAAGCCCAGAATCTTAACGTTCGAGAGGAAATCTCTGCTTCAAATCAAAGGCTCTTTCTCCTGCTTGCTGGAAATTTAAAGCCTGCCCCGTGCCTCTGAGCCTTAGAGCCAGATAGGTTGCCTTATTACTGATTCCCCACAGAAATGCAGCCCAGAGAGGCCAAGAGATTTGCCCAAGTGAAACAGTAAACCAATGCCAAATGCAGAACTTCAAGCCCCAAACGCCAGCCTTCAGCTCCAGCCCTAAACCTGTCCCCTTTCACCTAGAGATTCTTTCTTGCAGGCACTCAAAGCAAGTAAGTGAGAAAATGCCTTTTTTTTTTTTTTTTTTTTGAGACCAGTCTAGCTATGTCACCCAGGCTGGAGTGCAGCCTTGACCTCTTGGGCTAAAGGGGTCCTCCCGCCTCAGCCTACCGAGTAGCTGGGACTGAGACTTGAAAATTAAATAAACTGCATTCTTGAAAATGCATGTTAACATGAATTTGTGGCGCACTTACTTACTAGTGCCAACTACGGTACCTGACCTGGGAGGTAGACCTGCCCCGAGGGCGCTCCCAGTCCTGGAGTCCCCAAACTTCTTGAACTCCAGAAATTCCCCTAGGACTTCCCTCCCCTGCCCCCAACTCCCCAAGTTGCTGAAAATCATGAGTAACAAAGCGGCCAGGAGCTTCCTGTCTTGCTGAGCTGGCTTACTCAATTTCCCTCGTTTGTCCGCTCAGACCAGACGGGGCAAAGGGCAGCCATCAAAGGTGTCTGGGACGAGCCCGGCGGGGTAATGGGCCGCTAGGGACTCAGTCTGGCCCGGGTCTCAGCCGGGGGAGAAGGCAGCCAGGCGGGGCCGCGCGAGGGGGGCCGGGAGCCCGGGACAAGCAGCTCCGCCCAGGCAGGCGAGCTGTGTGCGCAACGTGCAGGACTGCGAAAGCGGATGCGGCCTGATGGGGCAATCGCTGGCAACGCACAGCGGGCAGTCAGCGGGCGCCGGCGGGCCCTGCCTCCAGCATTAGCCCCGCCCCCAGTTCCCCAGTTGTGGCTGGGTTTTGGGGAGGGCGCCCGGGGCTGGGGGCGCCCAGGGCTTGCGCACATGGGTGGGCCGGCGTGCCCAAGCCCCACTGCAGCCCAGGCGCCCTGGCTCATTATCCACCCCCCCCCCCCCCCCCGTCCGGGCCACTGGCGTTGGGTTCCGCTCCTGTCGCACCACCCCTGCACTGCTCTGACAGGAGCTGGTGCCAACCGGCAGACACACCTGGGCAGCCCCACGTGGGTACCGCACGCGCAGGGGCACATCTGCCCTGCTGAGTTTGGAGAGCAGTTGCAAGTCAGCCCCTGGAGTGTGGTCCCGTGCCAGTTGGAGCAAGAACTGAGTAACCTCTCTGAGCCTCAGATAACTCATCTGTTAAATGGGGAGGATGATAGCATCACTGGGTTGTTGTCAGGATGAAATAAGATAGAGGCTATAGGGGCGGGTGTGGTGGCTCACTCCTGCAATACCAGCACTTTGGGAGGCCGAAGTGGGAGGATCCCTTGAGCCTAGGAAGTCAAGGCTGCAGTGAGCCAAGATCATGCCACTGTATTCTTGCCTGGGCAACACAGTGAGACCCAATCAAAAAAAAAAAAATGGCTACAAAGCGTTATATCAGAGTCACTAGGACTCACCCAGTAAGTGATAGCCATGAAGGTTCTTACAGAGGATTGAGCCAGCTGGGCTCAGAGGCTGCAACTGGGGCATGTCTGGGTTTCCGACTTTTTTTCCTTCCCTGTATCCTATTTATTTTTTCCTCAATATCATCCCTCATCTTTCACCCAGGGCCTGCAACATTCATTCATTCATTTGACACACATTGGTTGATATTTGTGCCTACTGTGAGGCATTAAAAACTGCTTATCTGGCTGTGTGGCACCCGGGAACGTTCCCCAGGCCACACCAGCTACACCTGTGGCCTCCTCAGCCTGGGTTGCTGCCAGGTCTGGCCCTGAGTCACTGGAGTAAGTCACTTCCTCTCTCAGTCCCTTCATCTGTGCAATAGGGATAAGAGACCTGGCCTCTCTCTAGTCTCCTGGGACTGTCAGGGGATGAGTCAGATAATGGTGGGGAAGGCCCAGAGAGGCAGAAAGCAGCTCTTACTAGAGCGGGGCCTGTCTGGCTGATGCAAGGCTTGCACTTTGCGTGTAACCCCAGCTGGTACAAACGGGGATGGCTCCGGGAATCCTGAGGAGCAGGGGGAGCAGAGAAGTCCCCGCCCCACCCGACAGCTGGGGTGTGGGATCCAGACTGGCAGCTTAGGAGTCTGAGCAGCCGGGGCTCCGTCCAGGCTCTGCTTCCCCAGCTCTGCGAGCATGAGAGCAGGTTCCCGACCCCTCTGATCTGGCTGCCTTTTCTGTCACTCGGGGGTTGCGGTACCTCCCTCACTGAGCTGAAGTTGGAAGTGAAGGTGGTTACTTCCAGAGGGAGTGGAGCCCTTCCCTGTTTCTGGGAGGGGTCTGAGGGCTGGCAGGGGGGTCCGCGTGGGGGAGGTGGGACCAGACAGGAGGAAGGCAGTCCCAGCCAAAGGCTCGGCATATTCCATAGTCACCTCAGGCAGGGGATTCTAGGGGCACCTCCTGAAAAGGTCAGAGACCTCTGCACCCTCAGCCAACCACAGGCATGACAGACCCCGCCTCATCCCACAATGCACAGGGAGATCACACTCAGATCTGGGCCCCAATCTGGCTTCTGCCCCAGGCCAACTGCATGATCTTGGGCAGGTGATTGAATGTCTCTTGGCCTCCATTTTTCCACATGTGAAATGGGGACAGCGATGCCTACTTTGTAAAGCTGTCGTGAGGCTGAGGGAAAATGAGAATGATGTCAAGTGTTCACAGTAGTGGCCGGCGCTGTTGTGAGCGGCAGCTCCTCTCCCCCACCTCGCCTTCCCCTTTCCCTATCACAGGTGGGGCCAGGTGGAATGTCACAGTAAGTCCATGGGATAGAAAGGTCTACCGACATCTTCAAAGTACCCCCGCCCCCGAGGTTTCTAGCCTGATACCATAAGCTTTGGTGGTAAGAGCTCTGTTTGCTTGGGGACTTTATATGCATGATTGCATCTGACATATGACAAGGGCTGTACATGGCATCCATTATATAGATAGAAGTGGAGGCGGGAGAGGTCGTATAGCTTGTCTGTGGTCACATGGCTAGAAAGGGTGAGTGTCGGGATTTGAAACCAGGTCTTCCGGACTCCAGCTCATCCACCACACACCCCCTGCCTGCCTCTTGCTTTTGCCCTGGATATTCTTCTCTTTCCTGAGTGGCCTCTTATGATATGGAGTCCCCGAGGCCAGGGATGGTCATAAGCATGGCTTCCTTGTCTTCCAGGGTGTGGCTCAAGCACACAGTGGGTCCTCAGTCCACCCTGCTGACCAGGGAGATGAGTCCTGGCATGAGGGACATGACTCATGAAGCCGGGCTGGGCGAGGGAGCGTGCCTGTGTCTCTGTGTGCGTGCATCTCTGTGTGCACAGGGCGGGGAATGAACAAGTACTGTCTGCTGGAGGCCTCCTTCTCTCCACGCTCCTACCCTATCCAGCGCTGCTCCTGAATCTCAGCCTTCAAGGGGAGTCTGAGCCTGGGAAGCGGGGGTGGGGGAGGTCTTGGCCATCTCTCTCCCTGGCCTAACACAGGGCCTGGTGGGGGCCGTGGCCGATGTCGGTTCCATGGGAAGCCGGGTCCTCCCTGGTCCAAGGGGAAGCTCTTGGGGCATCTTCCACCAGTCTAGGCCCTGCTATTTTTAGATGTGCCGCCCCCTCCCCAACCCTCTCCTCCCTGTCACATACCAGCTGAGGGAGGAAGTGACTCACCTCAAGCCCAGACAGGTAGAGGCAGCCTCAGTGGGCCCCCAGGCAGGCCTGGTTCCCGTGCTGGGGTTGCCTTCCTGGGATCACCTCAGAATGGCCTGCCCCAGCCTGGGGACAACTCAGGGCTGGGTTGGAGCCCGGTGCCTTTCTTGGGTTCCTCCATTCTCCATCTCACAGGGCCTAAACAGGCCTGGGCCTCTGATGGGCTGTGGAGCCTCTGCTTAACTCCTCAGCAGACCTCAGCAGGCCTCGGACCGCACTATGGGCCTGTGGCCAGCCTCAGTCCAGTCGGAGGGAGCCAGATGGGCGGAGGGGACTGCCTGTGGCCCCACCCTATCTTTGTGAGAGACCAGGGTTATGGAAAGAAAAAATACCTGGTTCAGTGGGGACAGGAAAGGTGTGATGACCCTTGGGATGTGTGTCCCAGTGGAGTGACCAGTTGTCCCAGTATGCCCAGATCTGGGGGATTTCTGGGGACTCGGAACTTTCAGTGCTCACCAGGAGAGTCCTAGGCAAGTCAGGACGGTTGGCCACCCTGGTGCTGCATTGCAAGGTGTATCCTAGTGAGAGGGCAGGTGTAGGGAGCTTGTTTCGGTTTCCTGACAGGGTCTCACCTAGTCAGGGCCGCAGGACCCAGCCCCTGGCCGGCTCGCTCTCTGAGGTCAGGGCGTCACCTTGTCCACCTCAACTGGAGAGAGACTGGGCGGGGCTGTGTGAGAATCCAGAGCCCCGGGCTGACTGGAAGACCTGTGAGCCACTTCGGCCAGGGAGGGTAGGGGCCTGTCAACATGGGTAGGGTGGACAGGTTAGCAGAGGCTGGGGCTGGGAGAGGAAAGGCACCTACCCATACAGGGCAGGGTTGGGGACAGCGCCCAGGAACAGCAGGAAATAATGACAGGAGCCCAGGATGGGTCTCAGGTAAGCTTGGCCCCAGGTCTGCAGACTGTCGGGTACTCGCAAGGAGGAATGGGAGAGAGTGTGGCGATGGCTAACTGGCAGGCTGGCGGGGCTTGTTGGCTACGTGGAGAGGCCTCGCCAGGGTGACAACCTGCAGAGCTCTCAGCTGCTCAGAGGAGTGGACAGGGGACTCCGCTGCCCTCCCGGATCAGGGTCTGGGGCTGCCTTCAGGGACAGCCTGGCTTCTGGCCCTGAGGCCTGCCCTAGGGGCTTAGGTCAGGGGAGCCAGGGCTGAGGCCCAGACCTTGCTGGGGACAAACCCCACTCCCGGCCCACCTTTGCCCTCCTCATCCTCGGTGTTGGCTATTTTTCCACAGCCCAGGGTTGAGGCAGGGGGATGGTCTGTGTCCCAGGCAGCAACTCCAACACCACCGAGCTGGGCAACCTTGGCCTTAGACCAAGGTACCTTAGACTGTGTAGCCATTTTACAGTCATTTTACACTTCTCTTTTCCAGACCTTGATTTCCTCAGTGGTAAAATCATGGGGGTAGATTATGTGTCTGGTTTTTAAATATTTATTTTGGCCATGGAATCCCTTCTTCAGTCACAATCCCACCTGCACTAAACAGAAGAGATAACAGTGGGTGACTGAGACAGGTGGGCTAGAGCCCCAGGCACCCCCCTCCCACTCTCACCCCACACCCCTGGGGGCCCAGGGCTCTGGCGACACAGTTTGAGAACCATCTTCGCAGCCTCTAACACTCTGTGATTTATGCCTTCAGGACAAGGATGTTGTCCTTGTTGCCTTCTCCAGGCAGCCCAGTAATCAGACCCCAAGCCCATCATGTTCTGCTACTGTCCATTCAGTGCTGAGATCTTCAGATTCTTTTTCTTTCTTTCTTCTTTCTTTTCTTTCTTTCTCTTCGTTCCTCTCCTTCCTTCCTTCCTTCCTTTTTCTCTTTCTTTTCTTTTTTCTTTCCTTTTTCCCTTCCCTTCCCTTCTTCCCTTCCCTTCCCTTTCCTTCTTCCCTCCCTCTTTTCTTTTCTTTCATTATTTTTTGAGACAGAGTCTTGCTCTGTCACCCAGGCTGGAGTGCAGTGGCACAATCTTGGCTCACTGCAACCTCTGCCTCCTGGGTTCAAGCGATTCTCCTGCCTCAGCCTCCCGAGTAACTGAGATTACAGGCGCCCGCCCCCACACCTGACCTTTTTTTTTTTTTTTTTTTTTTTTTTTTTTAGTAGAGATGGGGTTTCGCCATGTTGGCCAGGCTGGTCTTGAACTCCTGACCTCAGGTGATCCACCCTCCTCGGCCTCCCAAAGTGCTGGGATTACAGGCATGAGTCACCAAGCCCAGCCAAAATCCTCAAATTCTTAACCGCTGGTTTCTGCTGACAGTGAGGTCTGTTATGCAGAGTTCAGTGGGGCCACAGGTCCCTTGTCCCTTCTTAGGGAAGGGACAAGGCCAAAACCTTCTATGCAACAGCCAACCCCGTGGGGCACTTCCAGGCGTGTGTAGGATGTCCACATAGCTTCTCTCAGTCCCCAACAGCATGCGGGAAGGTGTGACTCCCAGTGGCCGACAAGGGAGGGGTTCAGGGGTCTTAGGAGGCTGGTTCCTGATACCCCTGTGAATGCAGGGCTGGGTGCCTGGCCAGGAGCCCGGGTCCTTTCCTGGAGCCACAGTCTGGGGCCCTGGCCCAAGCCCAGGTTTTCCCTGGTTTACTCAGGGGGTGCTGGCACCTGCAGACACCAGCAACAGAAAGAGGCAGGAGTCGATGAGGGAGGCGGAGAGGAGGGGGACTTTCCTTCTCCTGTTGGGGGTCTGGAGCGTCCTTTTCCAGGCTGAGGAGTAGGGCTACCCATTTCCCTATCACCTTCCAGCCAGGGGCAGTGGGAGGAGCAGGAGGCTGAGATTGCACAAACAGGTATGGGAGGAGGCCAGCAGTCAGGCAGCTGGCTGGGGTTGCCCAAAGGCCGCGAGAGTCCCCAGTGCCCGCATGGACATCAGTGGCGCCTGGAGGGACTCAGTCGGTCGTCTAGCAGTCTTTTCTAGCTCTCACAACAGGCACTGGGGGGTGGGAGGAGCCAGAGGCCCCTGCTCCCCATTCCATGCGTCCCTCCCAGCTGCTGGGCTGGAAACTCGAGCCAAGTCAACAGTTCCTTGAATTGTGTTACAGCCCAGGCTGACCCTCCAGAGCTCATAATATGGGCAGCTGTAGGACATGAAACTCGATCCTCCAGGCTCCAATCCCACCCCACCGTGGCCAGGCTGGCAGGGAGTGGGCGGATGTTGGGCCCAGGGTCCTGAAAGCAGAGGCCTGGACTTGCGATCCTGGGGTGAGGCTGGGTCCGGGAGGGACCCCAGCCCCCTGGTAGGGCATTTGTACAAAGTTGATATGGGTCAGGCTAGCAGGGCTGATACCTATAAACTCAGTGGCTGACAGAGGCTGACATCCTTAGTGACTGAAGCGGTGACGTCTGTGGGATGATAATTATAGTAAGATTTTTTTTTTTTTGAGATGGAGTCTTGATTTTGTTGCCCAGGCTTGGGTGCAATGGCATGGGCTCACTGCAACCTCCGCCTCCCAGGTTCAAGTGATTCTCTTGCTTCAGCCTCCCGAGTAGCTGGGATTACAGGCATGCGCCACCATACCCGCTAATTTTGTATTTTTAGTAGAGACAGGTTTCATTGTGTTGGTCAGGGTGGTCTTGAACTCTTGACCTTAGGTGATCCACCTGCCTCAGCCTCCCAAAGTGCTGGGATTATAGGTGTGAGCCACCACACCTGGCCTATAATAAGATTTTTTTTTTTTTTTTTTGAGACAGCGTCTCACTCTGTTGCCAGGCTGGAGTGCAGTGGCACAATCTCGGCTCACTGCAACCTCCGCCTCCTGGGTTCAAGCTATTCTCCTGCCTCAGCCTCCCGAGTAAGCTGGGACTACAGGCGCATGCCACCACACCTAGCTAATTTTTGTATTTTTAGTAGAGACAGGGTTTCACCATGTTGGCCAGGCTGGTCTTGATCTCTCGACCTCTTGATCCACCCGCCTCGGCCTTGCAAAGTGCTGGGACTACAGGCGTGAGCCACTGCACCCAGACTGTAATAAGATTTCATAAGTAAATAATACAGATGAAAAGTGCCTCCTGGCCTAGCATGTCCATGGCTGAGGCTGGAACTCCAATCTTTGGGCTTTGTGCTCAGTGCTTCCATGCCAAGGTGGGACCAGAGAGAGACTGAGGACTAAAGACATCCACAGAGAAGAAGCTCTGAGCGCCTGCGGTGGCCTCACAAGGCCTGTCACTCACAGCCTGAACACCATGGACAGACTTGCACCCGTGTGGCACCTGCAGTGGTGGTAGCTGGCTTGTTTGACATGTGGCTGGAAGCAAAATTAGGGTCCATGATGCCACCTTCTGCAGGCAGGCCATGGTCTGGCACCCAGCAGGTGGCAGAGCCTGCCAGAGATGATTCCAGGGCTTGTGGCGAGGGCAGCACTGGGGCGGCCGGGGACAGAATTGGGTCTGACTCCAGGAGTGACTGGTGCCATCTGGCACAGGCCTGAGTGCTGGAGACAGCCTCCTCCTTTACCTCTTGGGGTGGTGACCTCTTCGTACAGCTGTCCGCGCTCCCCTCAATAACCACTGTTTGTGATTCCCATTTTGGCCCCTGGCACATCCGTCCTCATGCCGGGAGAGGAGACGTAGGGCCTTTTCAGCAGGACTCTGCTTCCCCCAGGAGGTGGGAAAAGGAAAAAGCCCCCACCCCGTGCCCATCCCATGAGAGACTGCTTTCTCCACCCACCGTCCAGCTGGACGCAGACGGTGGCTGACGGCCCCGGGTCTTAGCCCTCTAAGATCTGGGAGAAGTGTCCCCCAGCCAGGGCACGGGTTTATGGCTGCAAAGTAGCCCCCTAGGGTGACCCTGGGCAGAGGAGTAGGCGAGGCTGGGAATGCTGCAGGGGGACAGTGCCTCAGTGCTGACGCGCCCTTCCTTCCCTCAGCCTCCCACGGAGACCCCAGAGTGTGGTGCCCAGGCCCTGGGGCCGCAGCCCTGAACCTCTTCTCCAGGGAAGTCTTTGCCTAAGAACTACACAAACACCTCCAGAAGAGGATGTGAGAGGCCCGAAAGGGCCAGGCCAGACCTCCCTGAGGAGGTGGCCGGAGGTTGGGCCCTGAGGGGTGAGAAGAGCCTCAGGCAGAAAGGAACCAGGGTAGCAGGGCTCCACAGTGGAGGGAGGGGGCTCCACAGGCTGCAGTCAGGGTGAGAGGGCCCTGCAGGGTACCTGGGGCCAGGAGGAGCGCAGGGGAGGTTTTGGGCTGTGGGTGTGAGGTAATGAGGCCGGGCCTGGCCGAGCCCCACTCCCTCCCTCTGGCCCCAACTTCCCCATCTGAAGGAGCCCACTGCATCCTCCTGTGCTGCCAGGTACCTGGCTCTCGGGCCTCCACATCTGAGTCCATCTGAAAAATGAGAATAATCCAGTCTAGGTAGTGGGACTGCCAGCCGGGGACCCTGCGGCCCTGGCCTGATCCCTGCTCTGACTATCACGGGCTCCAGTGGGGAGCTGCACCCTGTCTCCTCAAGGAAAAATCCAGCCAGTCTGGGAGCAGCCCTGCCCTCCCTCCCTAGGGACTTTGTTTAGATCAAATTGGTAGGAGGGTGGGGAAGGTGGACAAGATGTGGCAGGCCCTGCCCTCCCCCTCCCCAAGCAAAGCCCCAACTCCTGGGCTCTGGGCAGACTGGCCGTGGGGTCCTAGAGAGCGCCTGCCCTCCTGCCCCTTGTCCTGCCTGAGACCTGGACCTTTATTTCATGCCCAAGTGGCTGTGAGAGTGACAGGAGGTCCGGGCCCTGTCCCTGGGGAAACATCTCCTTATAAGGGTCTGGGGTGGGAGTGACAGTCCTGTCTGCCCTGTTACCCCCTCCACTGCATGGCCTTCTCTCAGCTTCTAGGGTTAGTTGCAGCCTCCCTGAGGGCAGGCAGGCCACCAAGAAAGGTGCAGAAGTACTTGCTGAGTGAATTGCTGAGTGGACAGCGTGCAGCGAGGAGTGGAGAAGCTCAGGGTCTCTCATTCATGCCTGGGAAAGTTCTCTGCCCAAGGCCACTGGGTGGGCCTGGCATGATGACAGGTATCGACTGGGGGCCTGGCCTGGGCCTTGCTCCCAAACATGCTCACTTCTGCACTCTGGTCTCCCTGCCTCTGCTCACGCTGGAGCACCCACTCCACCCCCACCCCAGTGCTGCCTGCACTCACCTCCTTCACAAACACCAGTTCCTCTATCAAGAGTCCCTGGCTACAGCCCTCACAGCTGCTCTGCTCCCAGGGTTTCTACTCAAGGGCAGTCCTTGTCTCAGTCACCTTAGAGCTTTCACTGCTTGGAAGGGACTTGACATGCAGTCAGTGCTCAGCTAATCTTTGTCCACTAAGGACAAACAAGAAACACCCAAATGACACTCACCAGGTACCAGGCACTGTTCTAACTGCTTTACATGCGGTAACTTGTTTACTCCTCACAACCACCCTATGAAGTAGGTGTTTGTATCACTCCCATTTTGCAGATGAGACAGGGAGGCAAAGGGCGGTCAAATGACACAGGAGAGCAAAAACTGGCTCCCTCCACCCTTCTAGGGTCTTTGGCTGTGCTAGGAATTACATGGGCAGATAAAGTGGTTAACAGGAGAAAAATCACATTTAATTATGTACGTAGGTATGGGAGCCCCATGAAATACGAGATTCCAAGAAGGATCACATCTTGAGCTATAGAAAAGGAACTGGGGGGGGGAGGGTCCAGGATAACCTTTGTACCTTAAAAAAAAAAGAAAAAAAAAAACAGGGGCTGGGAGCTTCTGGTGGGTGATGGCAACGCAAGTTTGGGAGGGTGAGGGGAAGAACTCTATGGTGAGCAAAAGTTATCTCATTATGCAGATAAAAAGTCAGTCTCGGCCAGGCGCCGTTGGCTCATGCCTGCAATCCCAGCACTTTGGGAGGCCGAGGGAAGTGGATCACGAGGTCAGGAGATCGAGACCATCCTGGCTAACACGGTGAAACCCAGTCTCTACTAAAAATACAAAAAAATTAGCTGGGCAAGGTGGCGGGTGCCTGTAGTCCCAGCTACTTGGGAGGCTGAGGCAGGAGAATGGCGTGAACCCGGGAGGCGGACCTTGCAGTGACTCCAGCCTGGGCAACAGAACTCCAGCCTGGGCAATAGAGCGAGACTCCGTCTCAAAAAAAAAAAAAAAAGTCAGTCTCTCAGTTCGTAACAGTTGTCTGAGCAGCCCCAAGAATAATAGGTAGTTGGTGTCAATGAGTCAATCTTCCCTGGTAGATAAGATTTCTGGGAGGGGGTTCAGGACAACTTAGGCAGATGAGGGAACTTCAGAGAAAGCCCTTCCTATACTTGCTGTTGCTCAGGCACCCCCAGTTTGAAGTAACCAGCACACAAAAATGGCAGATTTTGGGGTGGCATTTCCTGAACTCCTTCAGCGACACCCAAGGTCACCCAGTCAGTAAATGGCAAAGATCCAGCCCCAGCCCCCGTGGGGGCTGTGACGCTGCCTCCTGAGGATGGCGTTTCCTGGCGCAGCCAGATGGATGCCTGTGTCACTGCCAGGCGACTCCTACTCGAATGGGCAGCTGCTCCCTAGGCCAAGCCCATCAGATGAAGTGCCACCATCCTCAGTGTGGCCTTTTCATCTTTTCCATCCTCCTGGACTCGGGTCTTCTGCCCATTCTACCTGACACCAGTGGGTTTGATTTCCCTGAGTGCAGCAAATTTGGGCTGAGCAACTGTTTGTAGAATGACCACTTTGCTACAGGGACCCGAGACAGGCACGGTTTCTTCAAGACCCTGGGCACCACTTTCCTCCCCCAAGCCTGTTTCCTGCTCTGGGAAGTGAGCTGACTTGCTCATGTCACGTGGCATGATGTCTGGTAGGGACGCTGTGCTGCTTCTGAACCATGTCAACAGTCTATTTAACTTGATTCTTGGCACTGCTGTGTGCCTGTTCCAGACGCCAGGTGACTCTGTCTGAGCAATGTGGGGTGGGGATGAGGTTACAGGCAGGTCGGGTGTGTGCTCCTTGTCCCTGGAGCAGTTTTTTTTCTCTGGACCTGGGAGCAGCAAGGGACAAGGCAGTAAGCTGGCAGAGCCGGGGAGCTGGGATGGAGTAGTGGCGTGGTGTTCTGCCACCTGACAGTGGGTGGGGAACACTTGTCAAAGTCTTTTTTGCTGCAGTCAGAGCGTGCATCCCACCTTTTCTGGCTCACAGCCAAGCTATGCAGGGAGGGCAGGGGGATGAGGTGGGTGAATGGGGGTGCTTGCAATGCCTCTGCCAACCGTAGCTAACAAGTGGCGGCTTGCACACCAGGGCAGGCTGTGGTGACCCTGGGTAGGGGCAGCCAATGAGCTCCGGGGCCGTGGTGGCACCACCGGGCAGCCCGCCTGTCTTTGGCTGGCGTAGCCGCGGGAGGGGCCTGGGTCCGCCAGTCAGGGCTGCCAGGCCCTGTCTCTGGGAGGCCTGGGCAGATCTGCTGCTCCATTCACAACAGCCTGACCTGACTCGGGCTGCCACATTTTTAACTTTTTCAACCTCCTGGAGAGGAGGGCGGGCTGTGGGGGCGGTTGGGGGGGATGGTGGGAAGGACGATGGAAACAAACTGTTTTCCCAGGCTCTGGGTCCTGAGTGGGATCGAGCTCCAGGCTGGGGCCGGGAATTCTGAATGCTCTGCAGGCACATGGCAGATGAGGGTGTGGGGACGATGTGGGAGAGGGAAAAGCAGAGGGTGATGGTCGTGGCCCAGATGCCCACCCAGGACTGGCGTTGGGGACCGCAGGGACCCAGCCTGCTCAAGTCCTGCAGCCCCCCAGCCACCTGAGCACCCCTCTGCCTGGATGGAGTTAGTTCGGGAACAGCAGACCTAAGTGGCTGTTAGCCAGGGTCAGGGGTCGGGGGAAATTCAGGCTCATCATCTAGAACTCCTTGTGGCACAGGCTGGACAGTGTCAGCAGCAGCAGGGGCTTGTGCCCCCAGCCCCCTCCCTTAAGCCTCCCTGCTCAATGCAAACCCACCACGGCCAGTCACATAATAAACATATATTTACACATGTACAATTTGAGAATTCTAATTGAAGGAATACAGCTTCCGGGGGATCCTTTAGGATCTGTGTTCTTATTGCACATGGCTCAGCCCATCTAGGGACATCTACCAAGACCAGATGGTCGGGGTGTGGGGGCAGAGCACCGGGACCACTGTGGGGGGGCACTCTGGCCACATGAGTTCTTATAATCTCTCTGGGCTGAGGTGGCCACTTCATTGTAGGGTGGGACCTTGTTTAAAAACCAGATTTGACATTTCCTTATCAAACTTCCTTTCCCAGCAAGAATCCTATTTGTTGGGGGACTTTTAAAAAAAGAGCGAGAGAAACTCTGGGAGGGTGGTTATCACCTCCTGGCTGGCAGCTTGGGGAAGTAAGGCTTTGGAAGACGGTGGGCTCAACGACACACTCACCGCCACAGGAAAACACGGTCATTCCGGAAGGCCCAGTAGAAACTGTGGGAATAAAGAAAACCTCCCTCCTCCCCCCGGCAGCAAGTGCTGTTTTGAGCAAAATCCTCATTCGAAGGTGAGGGTAAGAAAACTATTCTGGTTCAGGTGCATCCCTTGTCCAAGGTACAAGAGGAGGCCTGGTGGTCACATCCACAGCGGGTGAAGAGAGGCACCCACGGGCACTGACTTTTCTTCAGGAGTTGGGGAGGCTGCCCTGGGGTCCCAGCACCACTGGCTGACTCGGAGGAAGAACCTTCTGAAATGCTTGGTGCAGGACTTAGGAAAAGCCAGTGGCAATGATGGAGCTGTGCCCTGTGGCACCTATAAGGCAAAGCCCACTGAGGGGCTTAGGGATGGGGAAGTGGTTAGGCAGACCCTGGCCCCTCTGCAGGCCTTCCCTTCCATGGGCAGGGAGCTGGAGGGCTCCTGGGCACCAGGACAAAGAGCCCGCTGGCGCTGCTCCGAGGGAAGGGGTGGTCTCACCCAAGCAGGTCCTTGTGCTGCCTCTACTGTGACTCAATACTGACCTGGTACCTGCCTCCACGGCCTGCTCCTCTTCAGGTTAACCATTATCCTGAGGCCTTCACGCGTTCACACTATCATGATTACTGCTGCCATCAAAACCAGGTTGGGGTTTCGGGGGGCCGTGAAAAGCTCTGACGTGACTCTCCTTACGCTGTCAGCTATAGCTAATGTCTAGCAAAAACATCACCAGGGTGCCTTCCCCAAACAGGCCTCATTTTCTAAAACATGGAAGAAATCAGCTCAACAACTTAACCAAATCCCTGCAGAGTTTAAAAAGTAGACTATATATATATATCTTCATATATGCCTATTTACATATAAATAGATATATATACATATACGCACATCTATAAATTACATTCTATGGAGAGTTCTTTCTTCCTCCTCTCTATCCTTGGCCAGCGCCTTTGGCTTCTCCTGAGAGGTGGCTGGTGGTGGCTCCTGTGAGGGAGGAAAGGCAGCTGGATGGCCCCTCCCCCAGCCCTTCCCACTGATATCTGCTGGGAGTTTTACATTCTACTTTCGTTGCCATGGTTTCTGTATCCTAGGAGAGAGCCGATGCGGAGCCTCCGCCAGCCCTGGGAGGGAGGGAAGCAGCCCCATGGCAGGTTTTCTGTCTGTCCTAAGAGCTTTCTGCATTTATTGGGTGAGAGAGAGGGCAGCTGTGCAGCGTTCGGCCTCCAATTCCATTTTAATTTTGTTTCTTTGTATGTCTTTCCTCAAATACACAGTCCATCACCTTGGCTCAGTGCATGTCACCAAAAATTCTCCAGGGATTTCATAGTCTGGGGAGGAGAGTGGCAACAGTTAGCTCGGCAGTCAGGCGGCACCAGCTCCTCTAGCTTATGCCACACAAGTAGCCCCCCTTGCCACTGCGCCACTGCACCGTGCTGCCCGCTCGACCCCCACCAACCCCACCTGCGGTCTGCCCTCCTGCGGCAGCACAGAGGCAGACACAAATGGCCTCTAGGCAGTCAGCCGTAGATCCAGGCCGGGAGGACACAGGCAAAGGAGGGGGTGGACAGGGCACCCGCACAGAGAAGAACCTTCACTGCTTCTGCCCACACGTCTCCGGGCTTGGCCGAAGTGGCCACCTCTGGCAAACGCTGGGAACAGAGCCCAGCACCCCCATTCGCCAGGCTGCAGGAGGAGGGAGCCTGCTACGAGCAACTCTCATTTCCCCTCCACCCCTCCTGTGCTGAGCGGCTGCATCTGACCCTGAACTCGTGACCTTCTGTTCCCTTCCTCAGACCGCAGGCGAGATGCCTGGGCAGGGCCGGATGCCTGTGGTTTCCAGGCTGCCAGGTGTGGTGGCATTAGAGAGAGTGCCTCAGATCCCACCAGAGGGGGGTGGTCAGGGCCCGCGGCCCCTCCCGCCGCCAAGCCTGCCAGCTCCCACCCACCTCGCCGCTGCCTGTTCATCTTGCTCCATTTCCTCCTCGCTGGAGGGATGGAGGAAGAGAAGGGCCCTTGGCCCACCTGTTCCCACATGGTTCTTCCTGCTATCAGGCAGGCAGTGTGCGTGTGGGGCTCTCTCGGGCCCCACAATATGTGATGGCCTGAATACCAGGGTACGGACAATAGTCTGCTGTGCTGGAGAAAGGGCCGTGCTGACTGATGGCTGGAGTGGACCAAGAAGCCCCAGGTGGCCCTCAGCAACAGTTTCCAGTTCGCACTCTGCCTGGCTCTGGGGTCCCCCACACCCCCGGAGCCAGGGAGCGAGAGTGCAGGAGTAGGGGTGGAGAGCGTCGCTAGAGGGCGGAAACCGACCCTGGTTTCCTAGCAGGCCCCACAGCTGCCCGGTCTCTGGAGGCTTGAGGTCAGGCTGGGGACAGGAGTCTTTGCCACAATCACCAGGCTTCCTCTCTTTCTCCCCCTCCCTCCTCTGCCTCATGACCAGGGCCAAAGCTGCCAGGAGTTGCAGGGTGGAGGCAGCCCTGGCTCATACTTGGACCTTGGTGGCGTGGCTGGCCCAGGACTATCCATGCAGGGAGGCCTGCACCTCTGACAGTCGGCTGCAGCTGGGGGTGCTCATCTTCTGTGCTTTGTGGTACATATCTGTGTCGCCAAAGTAGCGGGCCCGGTACAGCAAGCCTTCCTCTGCAAAGCAACGGGACGGGGTTAGCGCGCACCCAGTACCTCCTGAAGCCTGCGAGGAAGCCTGCAAGGACTGGAGGGCGGAGGAAGGCTGACACAGGCCCGGGGCTTGGGCAGGGCTGGCCTCCCATTAGGAAGACCCTGGAGGAGCAGAGACTACAGTCCTTATGTGGGAGAGAGTGACAGAGGTGCCTTTCTCTAGAATGCAGTGAGGCCAGCCAAGGTGAGACCCTGTTATCCTGGTCAGGCCTCCCCAGGGTCCCACAGACAGATCCAGGAGCACAGTCAGGGCGGCCGGGGATCTGTCCGCTCCAGTCTGTCTCTACACACTCACTCTGGCAGCCAACACGCCAGGCTGATGGCAGTGATTTACGGGAACCTGAGGAAACCACCAGGTGGCCCCTGGCTTCCAACCCCAGGGAAACACAGGAGTGGAGACCAGCTCTTGGCTGGGAGGTGGCTTGGTGCAGGGCAGTGCCAGGGGCTGGGCCCTCAGAGCACAGGGTGAGCAGGGCTCTCTCCTTCCCCTGCTTTCCAGCTTCATCCCCAGTCACCTCCCAAATACAGCCCCCATGTTCTCCCCACACTCACTCTGCTGCTTCTCCTTCCAGCAGTTGTTCCGGAGGTTGGCGATATAATCATCCTCCACATTCCGCTCGACTGTTTTGAGGCTGGAGCCTGTGTACTCCTCGGAGAAAGTGTCTCCCACATAGTAGACGACACCCAGGTGGTCAGTGACTCGCCTGTGGATGTGGCCCACGGACCTGGCCAGAAATACCAGGTTCAAAGTGGGTGTGGGTTCCCATGCCCAGGGCACTCTAGGGGTGATGGGCCCCATGACAGGAGGTGCCGCACCAAACACACGAGTGGTTGGTTCCTTCTCAAACCAGAGTAGAGACTCGCACACTCCCTGAAAGGAGGGTCTGAGGAAAAGGCAGCGTCCTCCCACACACGTGGCCCAGACTACAGGATGCCCTGCTTTTAGACTCCTTGCTTACCACACTGCTGACCTGGGGCCTTTGGGCAGAGGCCCACCCTGGGGAACTGGGGACCTGGGAGGGAATCTGGGCTCCACCTCTGTGCCTCCATTTCCCTATTCATCCCCTAAGCCAATTGTTACTGAAGGCTTGCCTGCCTATCTAGGAGTTCCCAGTGTCGAGTTAAGAGGCTTAGGGACAAAATGACAGGAAAAGCTCCAGGGAGCCGTATTCTCCCAGCTCCAATCACAGGCTCTGTCAGCTGTGGGAAGAGCCTTGACACCCAGACAGGACCAGTGCTCTGGGGACAACAGTCCCCGCCCTAGTCCTCTGCTCCTCGCATGTCTCCAGTTGCAGAGAAAAGCGCTGGCATCTGGCCACAGGGAGCCTGAGCCAGCGGCCAGGGTCCAGTGGACTGACTCTGCCCCCTGCTGGTTGAGAAGGGTCATTCCAGCTCCCAGCCAGAGGCGGCCACCTTTGGGGAGAGGGGGATCCACCCACTGAGTAGCTGAGTAGCTGACCCTGGGCCAGATGCTGGACATCAACGAGGGGAGCTGACACCCTAACGGGTCACAAAACATCCTCAAGCTCACTCCTGGCAGTTGAGACCAAGCATTCATTAAACAAATATTGTTGAGCATTTCTAATGGACCAGACATGTT
This sequence comes from Colobus angolensis palliatus, assembly GCF_000951035.1. Lineage (NCBI taxonomy): Eukaryota > Metazoa > Chordata > Mammalia > Primates > Cercopithecidae > Colobus > Colobus angolensis. The sequence continues at coordinate 5,606,338 of NW_012113141.1, forward strand.
ATATGCATTATTCATTAATTTCCACAGCAGGTGGATGTTATAATTCCCATTTTATAGGTGAGGAAACCAAGGTTACGTAACTTGTTTAGGGTCACACAGCTTCTTAGTGGAGAAGCTGGGATTCTAAGCCATGCTTGCTGTGTCTGACTCTAGTGCCCTGTTCTTTCCATAGCCTCAGGAAGCCCAACCAGAACCGAGGAGCAGAGGTTCTTCGTCAGGGTTGGCAGGGGAGATGGGCAGGAAGGAGTCACAAAGCTGCTGAAATTATATGCAAAACTCTGTGTGGATGTGTGTGCGTGCATGTGTGTATGTATTGTGTGTGTGTGTGTGCATGTGTATCGTGTGTGTATGTGTGTGCGCGAATGTGTGCATAGTTCTAGGGAAAAGTTCTGTAGCTCTAGCTGCATTTTCTTAGGGGACTATAATCCTAAAAAGCTTAAGAGTCCTAGTTGAATAGAGAAAGTATATTTTATTGATTCGAAGCCAGGTTTCTGCATTATGATCGTGCACTGGCTGGATCAGGATGCGAAAGAAAGCCCCTAACAGGGCTGAGAATCTAAAGCCCCTTGTCTGCCCATGGCCCAGCCTCACCCAGGTACTCACGGTCTTGGGCTCAGACTGTAGGGTGGACTGGAGACCATGAGCTGGCTGAGAGCTGACACGAGGATCAGGATGAGGATAGGCATTAGCTGCACAAACACCCCTAGCCCGCCCTGGAGGGAAGAGCCAATGTCACTCTGCTGGACCTGGGTGGGGTGTGGCATCAGCCATAATCACCACCAGCTCCCCTAGAACAGTGGACCCTGAGGAGACATGACACCACTCTGCCATTCCCTCCACGAGGCTCCAAAATACAGATGCTCCTTCACCTGACAGCTTTCTCAGATAAAAACAAAGCAGCAACTGGTGTGAAATACAGGAGGAAGTGAGATGTCTGCATTTACTTTTGAGAGCATGCCAAAAAAAAAAAAGCAGCAAAACTTGCTTCCTCCAGGAGAATGGAAGGCAGGGCTGGAAAGAGACATGCGGTATATACAACTTTTTGAAATCTGAACCACACAAATATATTACCAATGTAAACATTATGGCCAGTGTGGTGGCTCATGCCTGTAATCCCAACACTTTGGGAGACCAACATGGGAGAACCATGTGAGGCCAAGAGTTCAAGACCAGTCTAGCCAACACACACCCCTATCTCTACAAAAAATAATAATTAAAATAAAATAAAAATTACCAATTAAAATTAGAAATAGCACTGGTCCTAGGTTGCAGAAAAAGCAAACAAAAAAATAAGAATTAGAAATAAAAATTAACAAATTTATTCACTGTGTGATAATCTGTGATGTTAAAAACTCTTCTGTTGTTAGATACAAAATAAAAAATTTTTGATCGGGGCAGTGGCTCATGCCTGTAATCCCAGCACTGTGGGAGGCTGAGGCACGAGGACCACTTGAGCCCAAGAGTTTGAAAGCAGCCTGGGCTCAAACAACAAAGTCAGACCCTATCTCTACAAAGAATTAGCTGGGTGTGGTGGGGTGGGCATGTGGTCCCAGCTACTGAGGAGCCTGAGGTGGGAGCTTTGCCTGGGAGGGGAGGCTCCTGCATTCCAGTCAGGGTGACAGAGCGAGACCCTGTCTCAAAAAAAAAAAAAAA
>NW_012113141.1:5609125-5614377 GCF_000951035.1 Colobus angolensis palliatus
AAAAAAAAAAAAAAAGAAAAAGAAAATAAAATTCTCTCACAGAGTGTAACTTTCCATTGCTTAGAGGATGTCACTTTGGCCTTACCAGCGAGCAGCCTGCATGGAAGCCTCGCATCACCCTCAAGCCTGGCTGCGGGTGGGGTTTCTGCATTCCACTCCCCAGCCAGACCAGCAAAGCCGCGCTCCCGCTGGCAAAGTGGAGCACGGCTCCCTCGTGTAGCGCCCTCTGCTGTCACTCAGCAGAATGCAAGGGAGGCCCAGAGGGCTCCTTGGCTGAGAGTTGTGGGGACTCTGCTGGTCCCAGAATGGACAGTGTGGTAGGGAACTCCCTCCTCCAGGCCCCCTCCCTGGGATGGATTTGGTGCCCTCCCCACGCTGTTCCCGGCGCCTTCCTCACTCACGTCACCCTGGTTGTCCCTGCGGTCCTGCCTTTGCTGGTAGGTATAGCGCATGCGGCCGTTGCTGTAGACGTGGACGTTACCTGGGGGTCAGAGGGGCTGAGTCAGGAGCCGGGGCTGTTGGGAAAGGGAGAGGCTGGCATGCCATCCCCACCATCACCCCTGGGATACCTGGCTGTAGGGAACTTACTAGAAGGGAAGCCGCCGCCAAAGAACATGTTGAAGAGGTCTTCAGGGGAGATGTCGGCCTCAAAGCCGCGGTGGAAATCCCCGTGCCCATGGCCGTGCCGGGCCGCCTGGCTCTTGTCATCGCCGAACTGGTCATACTGCTTCCTCTTCTCCGGGTTGCTGAGTACCGCATATGCTGTGCCAATGGCTGGAGGGGAGGAGGAAAGGTCAGGCCTGAGGATCCTGGGGTGCAAGGGAGGCTCCAATGGCAGCCGAGGGCTCACTCTTCTCAGGTACTCAAGCAGTGCTTTAGGAAGCAGACGTCCTTGGGGCGGGCAGGAAGCTTGGCCAGTGTGGGGAGGGGGCAAGCAGGAAGACCCCTCAGTGGATCTGGGCAGCCTGGCTGGGTGGAGGGTAATACAGGATCCTTGCTCTCTTCAAGACAATGGTCAAGCTTTGTCGATGTGCCACGCCCCCTAGGAGCGTGGCCTCATTTACTTCTTTTTCTGTTTATTTTATTTTTTGAGGCAGGGCCTCACTCTGTCACCCAAGCTGAGTGCAGTGGAGCAATCATGGCTCACTGCAGTCTCATCTTCCTTTGCTCAAGTGATCCTCCCACCTCAGCCTCCTGAGTAGCTGGGACTACAGGCGTGCACCACCACACCCAGCTAATTTTTTGTATTTTTTGTAGAGATGAGATCTTGCCAAGTTGCCCAGGCTGGTCTCAAACTCCTGGGCTCGAGGGATCCTCCCACCCTTGGCCTCCCAAAGTGCTGGGATTACAGACATAAGCCACCACACCAGGTCAACTCATTTACCTCGAAGAACAACCCTATCTCCATTTCACCAAAGAGAAAACTGAGGCTCAGAGAAGTGACTGCCTAAGCTCACACAGCTTTAACATGTTACAGAGCTGGCAGTCAAACAAAAGCAGGTGTCTCTTGCTGCAAGTTCTCTCTCCGACTTGATGATAACCACCAAAAACCTCTTTCCTCATTCTCTCTTGAGGTGCCCAACAGGATGGGCGTCCCTTTCTGGAGGTTCTGTAAATCTGAAGTCATAGTCTGACATGCAAGCCAGACAGACACACAATATCCTTATTGTGAACTGGAAGGCAGCAGGAGCTGTGGGGAAGGGCCAAATCTCAGGGCTCTATGGAGACTCCTCCACTCCTGGTGATATGGCCAGGGTCAGTCCCCCACTCTTGGGGGTCCAGGCCCCAACCGCTATTTCCTACCTGGGCCTGGAGCCTCCCACCAGGGCCCCCTGGCCAGGACGGCTGTGCCCTGAAGGATCCCAGCTCTGAGCTTCTCAGTCTCCCACTCTCTCTCCTCAAGCTGCCACTGTCTCCGAGGAGTGGTTCCAAGCCACATCTGATTCCCATCCTGAAACCCCTGGGAATAAGGAGGGCAAATCTTCTCCTCTGTCACTTCTGACCAGGCCTCAAGGCCAGAGCTGGCCTCTCTGTACAGTCGGAGCAGGTTGCAGGCAGAGGCTGGGGCTGGAGAAACATTCAACAGGGCTACCTTGCCTCCCTCCACTCCCACTCTCCTTCTCCTCCGGGGCTCCTGGGACACTGCACACCAGGTCTCGGAGTCTGCTCTGCCACAGGCTCTCCAGCTGGCTATGGTTGTGGGTGCAGCACAGCACGCACCCCGCCCAGGCCAGTGGGGGCTAGTCACCATGCTGTTTCCCAAGGAGGTGGATGAAGCGAGAATGAGAGAAGGAAGGAGGACATGGTGGGAATGAGAGAAGGCAGTGATGTTTGGGGCAATGAGAAATTGCAGTGCACAGAGTCAGTACACATGAACGCCTGACAGGTTAAAAGAAAATGTAATGAATAAAGGGCAGCTTACGATTTCAGCCAGAAATGAAGCACCCATCCCTGAGCCAGTGGGCCCTGAAGCCAGAGACTGCCATGTCCCCACTGCCGGCCCCAGGGGTATAGCTATGGCGGGGGAGCTGGCTGTGGCTGCTGGTATTGAGGCGGCCACCAGGCCTGAGGCCCCTGACCTGGGGCTACCCTGCCCCTCAGCAGGGAAACAGTTACCCCAGTGGGCAGCTATGAGACTCCAAGACAGGGGAGCACACACGGTGAGTCGCTCAATCACTGAGAATCCTTGGAGAAGCTACTAGAACTTTCTCGCCTCAGTTCTACTACTGTAACCCCAGGAAATGCAGAGGAAGCGGGGGCAGGAATGCTGCTATTTGAGCTCTGACAAACTCTACATAGCTGGAGGTGGCTACTAGAACCTTTTTCCCAGGAAGCAGCTCCCAAGCCTGGGCAACTTGGGCCTAAGGCCACTTCCTCCTGCACCTCACAACCTGGGAAAGCTATCTTGGTCCCTTACTCCCTGCCACGGACAGATGAACACACCACAGTGCTAGGAAAGCAGGGCCGGCTTACCTTTGAAAGCTTCAGTGGCACCAGGCGCATGGTTCTTGTCTGGGTGGAATTTGAGGGCCAGTTTGCGGTAGGCCTTCTTCAGGTCCTCATCCGAGGCTCCTCTGCTCACCCCCAGGATCTCATAGTAATCTTTACATTGCTTGACCCTGGGGAGGGAGGAGAGCGTGGTAGGGGGTGCTCTACATGGGTCTGTGTGAGGGAAGCGAGGAACAGGCCGTGTGGGGTGCCCAGCTCTAGGCAGGCTGCGGGGGACCAACAGGGCAAGGCTGACAGCTCCTTGGGTCAGTTGTGTGACATCAGGGACAAGGGAGCCACAGTGGACGCCAAATGTGATGCAGAGCTGGGCAGGACCACGGGAAACAGAAGAACACTGTCTGGATTCTTGGATTTAGGAGGGCAGCTGCGGGGTTCGCCAGGCCAGTATCTATCTCCCCCTGTTCTGCTGACAGTTTCCCCATGGGAGGAGCTCAGGAGGACTGTCGGTGTCCATCACCCAGGGTGGTGTCCCAAGCTCAGCCAACCGACTCTCCTGGCAATCTGAGTCTTTTTTTTTTTTTAAATTTTTAAAAGTTTTAAAAATTTTAAATATTTAAAGATAGAGACAGGGTCTTCTAATTGCCCAGGCTGGTCTCAAACTCCTGGGCTGAAGGGATCCTCCTGCCTCGGCCCCCAAAGTGCTAGGATGATGGGCATGAGCCACCATGCCCAGCCCAATCTGAGTCTTGAGTGGGTAACATGAAGGCCAGAGATGGCAGGTGACTGTTCACCCCAAGCACAGGGCCTAAAGAGACCCTAGTTCTCTTTCACCAATTCTTCCTCTCTGCGCCCCTGGAGACCTCCTGGTTCTGGCCCGTTTCTGGGCCTTCCCAATCCCTCATACATCAGTTTCTATTGCCTACAACGGACCTTGCCGAGTCAGTGAAGTACACATCTGGCCTACACTTTTATAACAGCAGTCATGCTCTGTCTCACACAGGCGGCCTCGGTCCTGAAGCTTGCCAGGAGCTGTGGACATGACCCTGGGGGATTCCCAAGGCCAGCTGCTGGGAGACCTGGGGAGAAATGGGAGCTGGGAACGTCTAAGCCTGAGGAGCCTTGGCTGGGTGGTCTCTGGCCTGGTAGCCAGCTGCTCTGCACGGGGCCTGCTCACAGTCATGGGGCAGTAACTCTGCCTCTGGTCTCCATTCTACCCCACACAGGCTCTGATCTAAAAGGGTTTTTGTTGGGTGCTGGGCTGTGGGTTGGGGTAGAACCTGGAGGGGGAGACAAGGCTCCATCTCTGTTGACAAACAGAGCTGTGTAAAGACGCCTGGGGCCTGCCTGGCCAGTGGCAGAGGAAGCCGGCAGAGTCAGCTTTTCCAGCCTCTGCTGTGGGTCATCTTGGCGGGAGGGGTGGTGAAGCCCCAGTTCCCACACTGTATTCCTGGGCCTTGAGGGAAATAAGGAGAGGTCCTGGTGAACCTGGACACTTGTACCTTCTCCATCCACCAAGCCCCTCCCAGGGCCCTGTGCAGCCCACAGGCAGATGGGAGGTGGAGGACACGCTCCAGGAAGCCTCTAGATGTCCCCAATCTCCCCAGGCTCTGGTCCCTGCCCACCCTTCTACCTTTTCACAGCTGCAACCTGTTCTGCAGTGTAGCCTTTGGTGCTCTCTCCTCCAGCTTCACCGTTGGCCGAGGGGGCACTGGTCCCACCTGCTTTCCTGTGGGTGGCATGGGTTGTGTCTGTGGGTGGGGGTTGGTCACCGGCAGTCTGTGGTTTCTGGTTGAGGGACTCGATCAGGGCTGTGCAAGGCAAGGAAACCATTCAGGGCTCCTGCTCCAGCAGGCTGCGTGCCTCGCCGAGCGGCCTCCTGCTTCCCACTTGCTTCCCCTCCCAGCAAAGCCACCAGCTCCTGCCCTGATTAGGCCTGTGGGTGCTGGGGAAGGCAGTCATCTGCTCTCTTGAAAGCCACAGTCCTTAAGAGTAGGCAAGATAGGCCTGTAATCCCAACATTTTGGGAGGCTGAGGCGGGCAGATCACCTGAGGTCAGGAGTTTGAGACCAGCCTGGCCAATGTGGTGAAACCCCGTCTGCATTAAAAATACAAAACTTAGGCTGGGCACGGTGGCTCACGCCTGTAATCCCAGTACTTCGGGAGGCCGAGGCAGGTGGATCATGAGGTCAGGAGATCGAGACCATCCTTGCTAACACAGTGAAACCCTGTCTCTACTAAAAATACAAAAAATTAGCCGGGCGTGGTGGCGGGTGCCTGTAGTCCCAGCTACTCGGGAGGCTGAG
>NW_012113141.1:5617517-5622465 GCF_000951035.1 Colobus angolensis palliatus
ACACTGCGAGCTTGTGTGATCTTGCTGAGTCTTCAATTGGGAAATCCAAACACAGGAGCTCACAGCCGGGGCTGCTCTGAATAAGGGAGGCAGGCTCCTGCAGCAAACCCTGAGAGGGTGCTTGGGGAGGAGTAATAGCAACAATTATTTTTCTTACCCAGTGATGTGTGTCAGGTGGGTACCTTCACAGTGATCTGCATGCATTAGTTCATTTAACTGCCACAGCAGCCTCCACTGTAGGAAGAGGGCACTGTGGCAGACTGCTGCCATGACCACACAGCTGGTTAGGAGGCAGAGAGGGCTTTGAACCCCAGGACGTCCAGAGGGGCCTTTGAACCCCAGGATGTCCAGCTCCAGGATCCATGCTCTTAACTATGCTGCTATCCTGGGCCACACATGTCTGATGGGGTGGGGGTGGGGATCGGGGACAGAGATCCAAGCAAAAGCATAGAAGAGACATTAAATTCAGAAAGGCCCAGATTCAAACCTCAGCTCTGCCATTCCTAGCAGTGTGACCCTGGCTGATCTGTGAAATCTCTCTGAACCCGGTTTCCTCACTGTTGTGGTGGAGAATGAAATGAGATAATGTGTATAAGCACCTGGTGCAGAGTCTGACAAAGAGTGAAGGTTCAAGGCTGATGAAGTGTCTGGCCACGGAAGTGGGCTGGCCAGGGAGGTGAGGCGACCTGTGGTGGGGGGTGGGGAGGAGGAGGGCTGGGTAGTGGGGGAGTTCTGAGGCTCAGGAAGGCAAAGGCTCAGTGCTCAGCAGGCTCTGGACCCAGAAGTAACCATGAGATTTCAGGCCATCCCAGATACCAGGTCCATGCCAGCTACCAAGGGAATGGCAAGAGAAACCAAAAGATGAAGAGATACTGGTCAGGATGTGGCAGGAGCAGGAGGCAATATGCTGTTTCCTAGAGCTTTTCAAGAAGCTCTTTATTTCAGTTCCTCTGGAAGCTCCAGTGGCCTAGGCTGAGCCTGGCAGATCCTAAGGGCAAAATAACCAGTTATTCAACTGCCAGAGATGAGCAGGAGCACTAGCCAGGAGATAGGACAGGCTCTCTCTCGTACCTCTCAGAGAAGATTCTGGAAGCTTTTCAGGGCAGTTACAGGGAATCAGCCACTCTAATTTCCCTACAGTACAGAGAGAGAGCCCAAAGGAGAATGGGGGTGCCCTGGGTCACATGGAAGCCTTCTGCTTGAGTTGGAAATTAAAGATTTCTGGTTGCTGGCAAGTAAGGTCCCTCTTCTGGCCTGGGGGATGTGACAGCTTCATGCTTACATCCCTCATGGCACAGAGGCTGACAAGCAATGTCACAAAAGGAGACAGCACAGCTTAATGTTACCTTGGTTCTGTCTCTTCTCAGTAAAGCTGGCAGACCTAGAAAAGGAAGGGAATTCGGTAGAAGAGAACAGAGCTGGGGTGGAGAAGCACCTGAGGTGGAGCTGAGAGGACTCCTATAGCCAAAGCCACTGAACCCAGACTAGAGAGTTGACTTGGCCGGGCGGTGGTTCACACCTGTCATCTCAGCACCTTGGGAGGCCAAGGCAGGAGGATGGATTGAGCCCAAGAGTTCAAGACCAGCCTGGGCAACACAGGAAGACCCTGTTTCTATAAAAATAAAACAATCAGCCAGGTGTGGTGGCACATGCCTGTGGTCCCAACTGTTTGGGAGGCTAAGGTGGGAGGATCACTTGGGCCCAGAAGGTTGAGGCTGCAGTGAGCTGTGATTGCGCCACTGCATTCCAGCCTGGGCAACAGAGTAAGACCCTGTTTCAAAAAAAAAAAAAATGTTAGACTCCCCGACAGGTTCAAACCTAGCTCTGCCACTTGCTAGAAGAGTCATCTTGGACAAGGTAACTTAGCTCATCTGTGCAAAACTCCATCTCCGTCATACAGGCTAAAAGAGGAAATGAGTGAATGCCAGCAAAAAACTCAGCCCAATGCCCAGCAAATATACAGTGTTGTCTCTGACTGTGACTTTGTTAGTAGGTGAGTAGCTGAGTTTCTGGGCTCTATGTACCTATGGTGCTTACAGTGAGTCAGAAACGGGCCTGGGATTGGAGATGGACAGTTCTGGGTCTTTGTTGGCTAGCCATGTGGCCTTGCCAGGTTATCTGGTTCCTCAGTGGAGAGAAGATCCCTACTCTCATAGGAGTGCTCTGAGGGCTAAATAAGATTCTGTGTAATACAGTGAATGGAAGAGGGCTGAGTGCACGGTGGGGCTCATGAAGGCTGACTGACTTGAAGGGAACAACCCCACCCCGGACCTTACCAACACCAGAATCTCTCTCACTCCTGGACTCTGAATGCAGAATCCCTCAGCAACCCATCTCCTTTTCCTGTGGGCTGGCTTTCCCAGCTTGGCCTTCCTGACTTAGCCCAGAGCCAGCCATTTCACAGAATGTCTGGTAGCCTGAGCTGCAAGGAACCTCAGGATCATTGCAGCCAATCCTCTCTTTGTATGCTGGGGAAACTGAGGCCTACAAATGCTCTCATGAGCTGCCTGGGAAACCTGGCACCTTCCACATTTGTTACAAAGCCTTAGTCAAAGCCAACGGCTACCAGGCTGCCAGCTGCTGGATAAAACTCCCAGAAAGGGACTGACTGACTGGCTCCACCATCTCTAGTCTGTGACCTCCCAGCTGAGGGCTACTGCTCTGCAGTTTAACTCGTGCCTCCTCATCCCACCTCCGGCAGCAGGAGTTTCAAGTCCCCTCACATCCTTTTTGTTGCAAAGGCCAACAGTGTGAGGTCCCTCACCCTTTCAAGGTTGCTCTGAGCCTCCCCTTTCTGCCCTTCCACCTCTCCAAGACCATCCTCTGCCCATGTTCTCGATCCTTCCCTTTTCATCTCTCAACTTGTCCTTTTCCCATGTGGTGCCTGCGGCATCACACAGGGCTGCTCGCCACCTGCTGCCATACCTCTCCACGGCTACCTGGCTGCTGCCGTCTCCGGGGACTGCCTCTTCTTGTTGCTCCATCTCACTCTGTTGCTTCCTCTGCCTTTGCCTGTGGGCTTGCCAGTGTGCCTGCAGCAACTTTCTCTCCATGGTCTATACTTTCCCACAGTGACCTCAGCCATGCACAACTCCAGTGAGCTCCAGGGAATAGACGATACCACACTTTCACCTGTAACCTGGAGTGCTCTCCTGAGTTCCAGGCTGACAGCTCCTTTGGCCTGTCCCACTGGCACTTCCCACTCTGCTCATCTCTTCCCATCCCAGTTCTTCAGCCTGGTTTCTTCCTGGTCACAGGGGCTTCAATTCTGATCCCCCGGCATCCCATCTGATTCTCTTCTGCAGCCCTCTCTCACACAGGCCTGGTGCCTCTTTTCCAGGGACCTTAGCCTTATCCATACTGCCTTGTCCCAGGCCCTCAGAATAGCCAACCTGCTCAAGGCAATTCTCTCTCATTGGCTTCCTACCTTGAGTCTCTCTTACCTCTCATTAACCCTTCATGCTGTTCTCTTTTAACAACAGCACCCTTACCTTATTCCTGCTATCAGAAACCTCAACGATTTCCCCACTAACTACAGAATAAGGTGAAAATATCTTGGTCTGGTAGAAAAGGATTTTTATGATCTGGCCCCATTTTATTTTCTAAGCTTAATCCTCTCTGTATACAAATTACCACCTCCACTGCCTTTAAATCTTGCTACACTTTGATCTCTTCCCCCGAATCTTACAACTTTCAGCTCCCCTGTCTTCTCCTAGGATGCCTTTCCTCAAGTCTCACACCTTCCTCCAAAGCACAGTTCAAATGCTAACTCCTGTCGTCCCCAAAACATTCCCTTGCTGTGAAATAACATTATTTTTATGCACTTGCTACAGCATTCACTACACTGCTTATAATTTAATGTTCAGGAGATTGTCCTCCACACCTCCTCCCCACCATCAGATTGTGAACCCATGGATGATGGGGACTGATTTTTTTCATGCCCGTCTTTAAGCCCTAAGCATCAAACCCTGGGCTTATTTTTTGTTTAATCACAGTTCTGCCTTGTAACATTTATTTCTGTAAGTTTGTCTCTTTCACTAGATTATAAGTTCTTCTGAGGTGAGGGATCACATTTTACCAATCTTGCCAGCACCAAGCAGAGGACTTTGCAAACAAAACAAAACAAAACAAAACATAAATGATCTTCAACAAAAGTCTGCTGCATTGAATGAGCATCTGGGACAAGCCTAAACCCAAAGCAATAGACTGCCACCTAATATATCTGTATTACTCCCCCTGGGGAGGCAGGGAGCCCAGTGGGTACCCCTGCCCTCTATTTTTGAAGTAAGATCTTTCCCTGTCCCAGACCTAAACTAATCCCAGGTCCTTGTCAGCTCAGTGGAGGGCTGCAGATGGTAAAGTTTACACATATGCATAAGGCGTATAGTCTCATAGTCTTTGAAGAAAAGCACAAATATGACAAATATGCAGGCAGGTGATTCTTCTGTCTCAGCAAATTCCAGAGCCCGAGCCCCAGAGAGGACACTCCTTCAAGCTCCTGAACTGGTGCAGGGGGCCTGCTGACAGAAAGATCCCCACAGGCCCTGTAGCCCATTCTTTCTTGGCTGCCAGGTCCTGAGCCCGCAGCAGCATCTGTGTCAGGCAGAATTCTGACAGCTGGAGGGCCCACGCCCCACCACAGAATACGAATTAATTCATTGGGAGGCTCCTCGAGTAGGTTACCTCAGGTGTCCTGGCAAATACAGCCTGAAACCCTCTCCAAGGGGAGGCAAACAGGCCAAAGATCAACCTGCAAGAGTCTGGAGGGAGGAAAGTTCAGCAGTCCAGGCTACCTCTTCCACCAGCCTCCTGCTTTCTCAGTCTCATCAGGCGGGCAGGGCCGGTTAGGAGGCTGACTGCTGTTCCTCAATTTCATTTCTTTTCTTTCATAAACATTTACAGAGTCACAGAACTTCCCACTTTCTAGCTGTGTCATCTTGGGCATCCC
>NW_012113141.1:5623590-5624766 GCF_000951035.1 Colobus angolensis palliatus
AAAAACTACGCCTCCCAGCAGCCACCGCGCGCCTCAGTGCGCAGGCGTAGCCGCGCCTCGCCACCCCTCCCCCTCCTCCAACTGCTCCAGTCGGTCCGTTCCCGTGTTCCCCCCATCAGTTCTAATGTCCCCAGTCTCTCCGACACCTCACACTCACCGCGAACTCGCGGCGTAGGGTATAGCCGCTGTGCCTTCTCCAGGAAGCGGAGCGCCCGGTCGGGCTGGTTGCTCTGGATGGCCTTGAGGGCGATGCTGATACAGCGCTCAGCTTCATCCTTGTTGGATTCCATGGCGGAACCAGAGCGCGGAACCAGGGAGGGGGAGGCCGGGCGAGCGAAGGGCTGCGCCACCCGCCGGCGCGTCGCGGACAGGCGGGCGCGGAGTGATGACATTCACCCTCCGCCCCCTCCTTTCCCGAGACTTGAGCGAGGGTGGAAGCGCTACCGTATGTCTTCTAAGAAAGGGACGGCTGGCTTAGGTGTCAATAATGGCCCAGATTCCATGTTCCAAGGTCTTAGAGTTGAGGATGCACCAAACCCTCTAATCTTCCCGAGGAGAAAACCCAAGCTCAGGAAGGTCACGTGGTAGCCGTCAGGCTGAGACTGGGGCCTTCGGAGTGCCTGTTATTCCCAGACGGTTTACTAAGTGGTGATCTATATACGTAACGTAACTATATACGTTTCAGACGAAGGTTATTTATTTATTCACTGAACAGATATTGAGTGCCCACTGTTTGTCAGGCATGGCTTTACGGTTTTATGGGATACAGTGGTGAACAAAACAAAGCACCTGCTCTCATGGAGCTTACATTCCACGTTTGTAGGGTTAGGGAAGCTCTGCAGATATATTCAGAAAGTGATAAAAGCTATGAAGAAAAATTATGGAAAACACAAGGATAGAGAGTGGGAGGTGCTATTTTAAATAGCGCGATTAAAGAAACCTCTCAGAAGCTGTCATTAACAGGTACCAGAATTCAGGAACGGTAACAGGTAGATGTGACTGGAGGAAGGGCAGTCAGGCCGAAGGAACAGCAAGTGCAAAGGCTCTGAAAAGGGAATTTTCTTGGTGAATTATAACAGGATCAAGAAGGCGAATACACTCTAGGGAGCATAAAGATTCTACTACAGGCCGAGCGCAGTGGCTCACGCCTGTAATCCACACTTTGGGAGGCTGATG
>NW_012113141.1:5626435-5631143 GCF_000951035.1 Colobus angolensis palliatus
TAAAGATGGGGTCTCACTATGTTGCCTAGGCTGGTCCCAAACTTCTGGGCTCAAGTGATCCTCTCACCTCAGCCTCCCAAAGTGCTGGGATTACAGGTGTGAGCCACTGTGCCTGGCCATAAAATTGCTTTTAGTGTGTGGTAGGGGTGAAAACCCAACAGGAGTGGATTCAAGAGAGTAAAGGTGACTGGGCGCGATGGCTCACGCCTGTAATCTCAGCACTTTGGGAGGCTGAGGTGGGTGGTTCACCTGAGGTCAGGAATTCAAGACCAGCCTGGCCAACATGGTGAAACCCTGTCTCTACTGAAAAAATACAAAAATTAGCCAGGTGTGATGGCATGTGCCTGCAGTCCCAGCTACCCAGGAGGATTATGAGCCTGGGAGGTCGAGGCTGCAGGGAGCCATGGTTGCCCCACTGCACTCTAGCCTGGGCACAGAATCAGACGCTGTCTCAATAAATAAATACACACATAAGAAAGAAGCAAGGCTGCAGTCTCCTCAGCTATACATGCTCCCTGGAAAATTCTTTCACATCCAACCTTCCTTTCCATTCCCATTTTTCCCTTTCCAATGCAAACCCTTACGACTCCATGCTGGCCTGTTACCCGCCTTGATAAAACAGGGCTACACTTGGGGAAATAGTTCTCTACAAATTGATAGGTCCCTAATGTGTTCATGGATAAATGCTGGCATCCTTTTCAAACAGCCTCTCTGAGGTTTGTTGACCTAGCACGACAATTTCCATCTTCCCGTCTCCTGCTAAGCATCATGAAGTCTCCTCTTCCATTTCCTATCATGAGGCCTGTCTTCTCCTGCTGACTACAAGATACAGTCATGTGTCACTTAATGATGGGGATATGTTCTGAGAAAAGTACTGTTAGGTGATTTCATCACTGTGTGGACATCATAGAGTCCTTATACAAATCTAAGATGGCATAGCCTACTACACACCTAAGGTTTAAGGTATGGCCTATTGCTTCTAGGTTACAAACCTGGACAGAAAATTACTGTACTGAATACGACGGGAAGCAGTTGTGTATCTAAACATAGAAAAGCATTGTGCTATGATCTTATGATGGCTATGAATGTCACTAGGCAATAGGAATTTTTCAGCTCCATTATAAACTCATGGGACCGTTGTCATATATGCTATCTGTAGTTGACCAAAATGTTATGATGTGGTGCATGACTGTACTTCACTCTGTGAAGGCACTCAAATGGAAAAGAGAGTCTATCATTTTCTTCTGTTAAGGAACTGGATCGTGATTGGCCAAATACTGGCAGGTGAGCCCTCCTCTTTTCCTACAATTCATATAAAATGACAAAGTCCTATTTAAATTGTGGGTCAGTGCTTTGGCTTGATTGGCAGGGTCCAGATCAGTAAGGATGTGGAGAAGTGGGCTGCTTGTGGTAGGGGCCCTTTATGCCTTATTATTATTATTATTTTTTTTGAGGCAGAGTCTCGCTCTGTCGCCCAGGCTGGAATGCAGTGGCACAATCTCAGCTCACTGCAAACTCCGCCTCCCGGGTTCACGCCATTCTCCTGCCTCAGCCTCCTGAGTAGCTGGGACTACAGGCGCCCGCTACCATGCCCGGCTAATTTTTAAAAATATTTTTAGTAGAGACGGGGTTTCACCGTGTTAGCCAGGATGGTCTCGATCTCCTGACCTTGTGATCTGCCCATCTCGGCCTCCCAAAGTGCTGGGATTACAGACTTGAGCCACCGCGCCCGGCCTATGCCTTATTTTTGCATTCTTCTCCTTGCCCCCCTCTGCTGCTCAGCTTGGTCCCTAAGCTGTTTCTTTCTTTTTTTGAGGCAGAGTCTCGCTCTGTCGCCCAGGCTGGAATGCAGTGGCACAATCTCAGCTCACTGCAAACTCCGCCTCCCGGGTTCAAGCCATTCTCCTGACTAAGCCTCCTGAGTAGCTGGGACTACAGGCGCCCACCACCATGCCCAGCTAATTTTTGTATTTTTAGTAGAGATGGGGTTTCACCTTGTTGGTCAGGCTGGTCTGGAACTCCTGACCTCAGGTGATCCACCCGCCTCAGCCTCCCAAAGTGCTGGGATTACAAGCATAGGCCACTGTGGCCGGCTGCTGTTTCCTTTTTTTTTTTTAAGATGGAGTCTCACTCTGTTGCCCAGGTTGAAGTGCAGTGGCACGATCTCAGCTCACTGCAACCTCTGCCTCCCAGGTTCAAACGATTCTCATGCCTCAGCCTCCTAAGTAGCTTGGATTACAGGCGTGCATCTCCATGCCTGGCTAATTTTTGTATTTTCACAAAATACAAAAAGTAGAGATAAACAAAATGCAAAAAGTGGGGGTTTCACCATGTTGGCCAGGCTGGTCTCGAACTCCTAACTTCCAGTGATACGCCCACCTCAGCCTCCCAAAGTGCTGGGATTATAGGTGTGAGCCACCACACAGGGCCTCCCTAAACTGTTTCAGAAGGGATTATGAACTGACCTTGAAGGCTGGTCTAAGGAGCCCATGCCTTTCTTACAAATCTAAGTTATGCTGGGTGTCTTGTTTTTGGTCCTGAGGCTAATTTGACTTTTTGTCAGTCCCTCTCAGTCCAAAGGCCAGGAAAGAGAGACACACCCCCACTCAGTTCATGTCAAACATTATAATCCCTAGTCTTGGAGCTGGTATGCTAGGGATGACTTGAAATTACACTCTTTCCTTGATGATCTTTGAAATCAAGATGTCATGATTTTGATCTAAGGGAAAAAACTGGAAACATCCATTCTAACTAGCTGGAATCATGGTATCTATAGGTGGATGAAGCTTAAAAGGAGAGACAAAGGCGGGGCGCCATGGCTCATGCCTGTAATCTTTGCACTTTGGGAAGCAAAGGTGGGCAAATCACTTGAGATCAGGAGTTCGAGACCAGCCTGGCCAACATGGTGAAACACTGTCTCTACTAAAAATACAAAAATTAGCTGGGTGTGGTGGCAGGCGCCTGTAATCCCAGCTACTTGGGAGACTGAGGCACGAGAATTACTTGAACCTGGGAGGTGGAGGTTGCTTTGAGCCAAGGTCGCACCACTGTATTCCAGCCTAAGCAACAGAGGGAGGAGACAGTTTCCAAAAAAAAAAAAGAAAAAAGAAAAAAGCCCAAAAAACCAAACCAAAACCTTTCATTGCCGCCTTCACAGATATCCAGAAATCACTGAAAAAAGGAATCTACCGGTGAATCTCGGCATCTCCTCATTTTGCTCCTAGACCTGAAACCACCTTTGTATTGGGTGATTACCAGCCTCTAGATTTCTCTCTTCTGGGGATACTAAGAATTCACAATCTGCCTTTAACATGTTTTTATTTCCCATTGTACCTTCCCCATCTTTACTGAGCGAATGTCTCACCTCACTCCTATCTATATGTCCTGTTTGCTTTAATTCTTTCCCATCTGTCCAAATCTAATTTATTCTCAGGGCTCAGCTTAAACCCTATCTCCTCTGTGTGAGAGAGAATTTAATAGTCATATGTCTATTCACAGTACTGAAAGCCAGGTACTGTGCAGAGATTTAGGGATTCAGAGATGCACCATGAATAAGGACAGAACCTGCCATCAGGGAGTCTAGTAAGGGAGTCAGATTGAAAAGTCACAGTCTAGTAAGGGAGACAGATTGAAAAGAATGACAGGGTACTGTGGTAAGGACAGTGGGACTGTGTAAACTCCAGAGGCTCAGAGTTGTCAGTTATGTGTGTAGCACTGGGAAGGTCTCCTGTGGGAGATGGCATCTGAGCCAGGGTCTGAGGCTGAGAAAGGGGCTTCTCCAGGAACTCCCCCTGCTTTGAATTCCCATAGCACTTATTAAGCCCAGACCCTCCATGGACTCCCACTTTTACTGCCTTTGCTTGTGAGTTTATTTACATTCCGTCTCCAGCTAAAGCAAGATGGAGATCTTGCCCCCGTGTTGCCCATGGTCTGAGCACAGGGCCTGATACCTAATAAAGGCTCATACATATTTGTTAAATGAATAGAGTAAGTGAATCCCAGAGGCAGGTTTTTCTCTCCTCGCATATTTTATCCACAGCTTCCCTGAGCAAGTCAGGGGGCTAGATTCCTTCCTAAGGCTTCAGGAAGAATGGCCAAGTCAGTGGAATATGCCCCAATTCATGGCCTTTGCTCTTTTACTCCCTGGCTGCCCAGTGTCTCCTTCTACCTCCAAATGTGACCCCGCAAGGCCTCTTTTTCAAAAAAAAGTCCAGGTTCCAAAATCTCTCCCTCAATAAACTACCCTTTTGACTAAGCTGTGGTATATAATGGAATACCATGCAGATGTGGGGATGGCTGAGAATGAGACCTCAATGTAGACACCTTTTTTTTGAGACAGGTCTCACTCTGTTGTCCAGGCTGGAGTGCAGTAGCACAATCAAGGCTCACTAAAGCCTCAACCTCACCAGGTTCAAGCGATCCTCCCACCTCAGCCTCCCAAGTAGCTGGGATCACAGGCACATGCTACCACGCCCAGTTATTTTTTCGTAGTTTTAGTAGAGATGGGGTTTTTGTCATGTTGCCCAGGATGGTCTTGAACTCGTGAGCTGAAGCGATCCTCCTTCCTTGATCTCCTGAAGTGCTGGGATTACAGACATGAGCCTCTGCACGCTGTGGATGATTCTGGAATCAAATACTAGTGGATTCCCAGTATTTGATTCTGGAACTATGTGGATGTTTACCTGTTTAAAAACTGTAAACAAACAAC
>NW_012113141.1:5632228-5632705 GCF_000951035.1 Colobus angolensis palliatus
CCAAACCATATCTCCCCCCAGACCTCTTTCCTGGGCCCAGTCCCTCCTGTCTGCCTACCAGATAATTCCACTGGATGTCTCTTGGCACCACAACAAGCCAAAAATGGCCTCATCATCTTCTACTGAAACTTGGCTCTCCTCCCAATTTCCCAGTCCCACTGAAGAGCACCACCATACATGTAGCTACCCAAACAGAAACCCAGGTTTCATCCTAAACTATTCATTCTCCCTTCATCATCCTCCAATTTATTACCCTCATGCCTACCCCTCAGCCCAAATCACTCAGACCTAAACAACTCCTAAATCCTTTCTTCCAGCTCTGCAGGCACTCCCCTAATCAAGGCTTTCAGCATTTTAATATTTTATTTTATTTTTGAGATGGAGTCTTGCTCCATTACCCAGGCTGGAGTGCAGTGACACGATCTCAGCTTACTGCAACCTCTGTCTTCCGAGTTCAAGCTATTCTTCTGTCTCAGC
>NW_012113141.1:5640116-5649874 GCF_000951035.1 Colobus angolensis palliatus
TCTGGCTAATTTTTATATTTTTAGTAGAGACAGGGTTTCACCATGTTGGCCAGGATGGTCCCAATCTCTTGACCTTGTGATCTGCCCACCTCAGCCTCCCAAAGTGCTGGGATTACAGGTGTAAGCCACCGCGCCCTGCTGTGTTACTTTTTAAACTGATGCAGTATCTGTCACTCAGGCTGGAGTGCAGTGGCGTGATCTTGGCTCACTGCAACCTCCACCTCCTGAGTTCAAGTGATTCTCCTGCCTCAGCCTGCTGAGTAGCTGGGACTACAGGTGCATGAGCCACTACGACTGGCTAATTTTTGTAGTTTTAGTAGAGATGGGGTTTCACTATTTTGGTCAGGCTGGTCTCGAACGCCTGACCTCAGGTGATTTGTTCCATTCTTTTTCCAACTTCTCAAAGTAGAAGCTTAGCTTATTGTCAGCTGTTTTCTGTAAATAAGTGTGGAATTTTGTTAAAAAGTTTTTAAGTTTCCCTTAGTTGTGTCCTACAAGTTTTAAAACGTTGTATTTTCATTATCATATTTAGTTCTAAGCTTTTTTTTTTTTTTTTGAGACAGAGTCTCACTCTGTCGCCCTGGCTTGTGTGCAGTGGTGCGATCATGGCTCACTGCAAATTCCACCTCCTGGGTTCAAGCGATTCTTGTGCCTCAGCTACCTGAGTAGCTGGGATTATAGGTGTGCACCACCACACCCAGCTAATTTTTATAATTTTAGTAGAGATGGGGTTTCACCATGTTGGCCTGGCTGGTCTCAAACTCCTGACCTCAGGTGATCTGTTTGCTTCAGCCTCCCAAAGTGCTGAGATTACAGGTGTGAGCCACAGTGCCCAGCCAGTTCTAAGCATTTTTAAAATTTCCATTATTATTTTTTGTTATTTATATATGTGTATGCCCAACTGGATTTTTAATCTGTTTTTGTCGATGACCACCATCTTAATTAATTCTTGGGTCACAAAATCACTTCTCAATGTATACTGAATACTCTCTGTTTCCCAGAATGAAACATGCTTTTCTGGCCTCTGGGATCTTTGTACACTGGCCTCTGCCTGGATACTCCCCTAGCCCACTTTGTAACTCCTACGTCTCAGTGCTTTTTTAAATAAACAAACCAAGCCACTTCCTCTGCAAGCCTGCCTTGAACTCCCAAGTCTGCATTAGATGGCCTTTGAGACAGGGTCTTGCTCTGTCACCCTGGCTGGTGTGCAGTGGTGTAATCTTGGCTCACTGCAGCCTCAACCTCCTTGGCTCAAGCAATCTTCCTGCCTTAGCCTCCTGAGTAGCTGGAACTACAGGCACCATGCCTGGCTAATTTTTTTTTTTTTTTTTTTTTAGAGACGGGGTCTCACTGTGTTGCCCAGGCTGGTCTTGAACTTCTGACCTCAGGTGATCTGCCCGCCGTGGCCTCCCAAAGTGCTGGAGTTACAGGTGTGAGCCACTGTGCCTGACTCCTGCTCTTCTAAGTGCTCTTGTAGCAGCCTGTACTTAACTTTATGGCTGCTTTTCTGTTTTCCTCACTAGAATGCAAACTGCTCAAAAATCTTGCTTAGTGCTCGGGTCCGTGGTAGGCGATCAGTAGAGTTGCAGAATGAAGAAGAGAGGGAATTATACCTTCTTAATTCCTAGGAAGAATTCTCATCCTTAGGACACAGAGAACAAACAATACATGGGCATAAATAGCTTTTTTCCTCTGCACAATTACATTCAGATCCCTAGTGTCACTCTTTTTTAAGATGGAGTCTTGCTCTATCGCCAGGCTGGAGTGCAGTGGCGCAATCTTGGTTCACTGCAACTTCCGCCTCCTGGGTTCCAGCGATTCTCCTGCTTCAGCCTCCCGAGCAGTTGGGATTACAGGCACGTGCCACCATGCCCAGCAAATTTTTATTGTATTTTTAGTAGAGTTTAGTAGAGCCTGTGCTAGCCAGGACGGTCTCGATCTCCTGACCTTGTGATTCGCCTGCCTCGGCCTCCCAATAGTGTCACTCTTTATGGTTATGATCTGTCTGTGGCTGTTCATTTCACCCTACTCCATGCGACTTAGGTCCCTGGAGAGGCCTATTCTCTGGAGTAGGGCTGGGTCTAGGCTAGATTCGAACAGCCTCACCTTCCCTGACTCTAGGCCACTGAGTCCCTGCACTGAGCCTTCTTGCCAGCAGGTGGCACTTGAAGCCTGAAAGCTAAACCAGACTCTGTCTCCTCCTCCTTCCTGTTCTGTTTCTTGCGAGAGCACATAACCCTGCTTGGGCTGTGCTAAGGCTTGCAGTTGGATGCCCTTGCCAAGGGGCCTGGCTCCTGGCTCCCATGCTGCGGTGCCTGCTTCCTTACCTGGGTGCAGTCATTGCCTGGACCTCTCCTTTGCCTTAGAGTCCAACAGGGTTAAAGAGCATATGCTCTAGCCGGAACTAAAACTAGGTGGGGCACTTAAAGATCGTGTATGCACATTCTGTTTTTGAGACAGGGTCTCACTCTGTTGCCCAGGCTGGAGTACAGTCGTGTGATTTCAGCTCACTGCAACTTCTGCCTCCAGGCTCAAGTGATCCTCCCACTTCAGCTTCCAGATGAGCTGGGATTACAGGTGTGAGCCACCACACCCGGCTAATTTTTGTAATTTTTTGTAGAGGTGGGGTTTGCTGTGTCGCCTCGAACTCCTGGGCTCAAACTCCTGGGCTCAAGCGATCCTCCCACCTCGGCCTCCTATAGTGCTGGGATTACGGATGTGAGCCACCATGCTGGATTAGCTGAGTCTTGGAGGAGGGGAGGCTTACTATCTAGAAGAAACAATTTGAATAAAAAGCAAAGCAGAAATCAACCCTGTGTGTTCCCATATGTTCCCCAGCTCATCAAAAACTCTGCCTACTAAAACCCTCTCCGGTTGCTCACATGTCACCTTGACTTTTTCCTTGGGGGACCTTGGTCTCTTCTGGGTGACTTAGCTTGTACCTCTCACCTGCACATTTAACCTATTGTGCCAAAGTGCGGCTGTCACGTCTTCTTGAGCACCTGGACCACCCTCTGCTTCCTCAGGCACTCCTAGGAGCTGGTGGAGTTCATCTGGAATTCCATGTACCTGTGATATGTACCCTTGACCCTCGGTTTCAAGATGTTGCACGTGAGATCCTGACGCTCTCCTGCCATGCTGACGCTTTCAGCATTAGTGAACCCAGGCCAATCAGCAGATCTCTTGTAGGGAAATGAATGTTCCACAAAGACTGGGAATGAGACTCCTCTTTCAGGCTGAAGAAAGGAGGGTCAAAGGGAAGAGTGATTTTAGGATTCTGGGACAACTTTAAGAAAAGCTCACATTTTGCTTATGCCCCAGGCCTGGTGCAATGAGCAGAGCAAAGCCTTTACTTTGATACGAGGGACACCCCAAGAGGGGAAAGGTGACAGACAGATGAGGTACGAGAGTGGCCAGCTCCTTTGAGAGATAATCTAATATCCCAGAAAGGATGTAAAAAGTGAGGTTGTGGCCTGGCGTGGTGGCTCACACCTGCAATCCCAGCACTTTGGGAGTCCAAGGTGGGTGGAACACTTGAGGTCAGAAGTTTGAGACCAGCTTGGCCAACATGGTGAAACCCCATCTCTCCTAAAAATACAAAAGTTAGCTGGGTGTGGTGGTGCACACCCGTAATCCTAGCTACTCAGGAGGCTGTGGCAGGAGAATCACTTGAATTTAGGAGGCAGAGGTTGCAGTGAGTGAGCTGAGATCATGCCACTGCACTCTGGTCTTGGTAACAGAGTGAGCAAGACTCTGTCTCAAAAAAGGAAAAAAAAAAAAGGAGATTCTTAAACTGCTCTGTAAATTCTAGGGTTAGTACCGTCCCAGTGGAGCCACAGGTGCAGAGCCAGGCCTCTGTTCTTCTCTGGCTGACAAGCACTCCCTACTAACACATTCAGAGCAGCCACCTCACAGAAGTGCTGAGTTTTCGGTGTGGTGGTTCTATGATGTTGGCCATGCCAACGAGACATGCCAGGAAGCACTACCTGGAGGTTCTGGGGACTGCAGGCATTCTGGAGGAGAGCTGAAGCAGAGGCTCTGGGACCTAGACGAAACCTTAGGGCTCCTTTAGCCCATCCCTAGCTGTCATTTTACAGATGCGGAAACAGGTGGGAAATGGCTTGCTCAAGAGCACACAGAGTTAGTGGCAAAACTGGGTCCACTACACTGGTTGTTACGGTTCTTTTTTTTCTTTTGAGACAGAGTCTTGCTCTGTCACCTAGGCTGGAGTGCAATGGTGTGATCTCGGCTCATTGCAACCTCCTGCCTCCCAGGTCCAAGTGATCCTCCTGCCTCCGCCTCCTGAGTAGCTGGGACTACAGGCACTTGCCACTGCGCCCGACTAATTTTTGTATTTTCAGTAGAGACAGGGTTTCACCATGTTGGTCAGGCTGGTCTCGAACTCCTGACTTCATGATCTGCCAGCCTCAGCCTCCCAAAGTGCTGGGATTACAGGTGTGAGCCACCGCGCCCGGCTGGTTGTTATGGTTCTTAAAACTTAGGTCCTCATGGTGAAAGGCTTAGGGCAACGTGGCGAAACTCTGTCTCTATAAAAAATACAAAAATTAGCCAGTTGTGGTGGCGTGCACGTATACTCCCAGCTACTCAGGAGGCCTAGGTGGGAGGATGGCTTGAGCCTGGGAGGCGGAGGTTATGGTGAGCTGGGATTGTGCCACTGCATTCCAGCTTGGGTTGCAGAACGAGACCCTGTCTCAAAACAAAAGCAAAAACAAAAAACCCCACAAAACTTAGGTCCACCATACTAGATGATTCCTCACATACTCCCCATCTTAGTTCCTTACTGTGGGGCATGAATAAGCAAGGACTGTGCAGCTTGGCCCAGAATGAAATGCTAACCAAACTGTGCAGGGACAATGCCACCATTAACCTCCAAAAGCCCTCACTTTTTGTCTGTGCCTAAAGTTGCTCTTCATCAGAAAGAACCAGACTCTGGTAGAAAGAAAACAGGTCTGCTTCCAGCAAAATCTTAAACCCAGTGGAGATATAAAATGAAAAGGGCCTAGAGGACCCTAAAATAAAGAAGACAGGGAACTTTGGGGATGCTTATTGCAAACGGTTATAATTAAAGTGGTATTTTACAAGTGTTTGTTTAAGACAGAGGGCAAACAGGCTCCCGGCCAGGCCTCAGCTTTAGAGGCCCATCCTGGAGGGGAAGCGGCACTTGCAGGGAACATGAGCTCAATCACTATTGCTCACTAAGCACAGAGTCACACTGGAGTCATCTTAGGGAGGCTGCGAGGAAGAAAAGGGAGTGCAGAGAGCCATGAAGCAACTACTTTAAATTCTGAATCTTGCTGTGTTCCCACTGAGCATGCTGCCTTCCTAGAGCAGACCTCGGAGCCATCCCAGGGACTAACACAGATCCTTCCTGGGGCGCAGGCTTCTCCTGCTAGCGTAGGGTGCCTAGGTCACCCTCATCCTCATTTATCATCACAGACTTCTTTCTGCCTGCCAGGTATCTTCCCTACTTGTGGCTTTAAAATACCAGCAGGAGGGAAAGCAAGGAATGTTCTCGTTAATATAAATCCATAGCAAAAACGATTTGAGAACTGCATGCTTCCCAGGGTTGGCAGGTGTGTGGATGGTTCCCTGCATTCTTTATCCACCGGGTGCTTGAATGGGTAGTACTGTTTAGGCTGACAAATGTCTGAGCTTTTCAGACTTGTTCATGTTTTTGAGAACCTATGGGGATAATCGGGCAGAATCAGAGCCCAGCAGAACACGGGGACGGGGAAGGGTAAAGAGGGGAAACCGACACAGTCCTGAGGTCATCCCCGGGAGGAAGGGTCACTACTTCCAGAAGTAGCAGCACAAAGGGCTCTGCCAAGACTCTGCGGAGGGGATCCAGGGTACTGGGGGTGGAGAGGTCCCCTCTTGCAGTGTGGGGTTACTGTTTGGGTAAAGCGAAGTCCCAAGCAGTTTCCTGTGCACATTTCCACATGGCCTGCATGAGGCGAGTGAAACCCATGTCTTTAGGCTTTTCCAGGCCTCTCATCAGCCGTTGCTTCATGATGGAAACAAATTCTTTATTGCTCAGCTCGCCATTGCCTAGAGGAAGAGGCAAACACAACAGGGATAAGTGTTGGCCTAGGAACAATGCCACTGAGAAAATTCCATTGTCCACACAAAGTGGATTCCAAAGCCCAGACATTCTCACAGCCAAACTCAATTCTCTTATCTTATAGTTTATTCCTTCCTTGATATTACTGACTGCAACTCAGTGACAGTTCAGTGTAGTGTGACAAAAGTTTAATGAAAATATAGTATATGCCAGGTCTTGTGCCAACTGTTTAGAACAAGGAGATAAATGAGCTTTGAGCTTTGTCCCTTGAAATACTCCCGGGTTGTAGGAGAGATACATTATTACCACAGTGTGGGGTAAACAGAGGATGCTATGGGGGCACAGAGGAAGAATCTCCCACCCTGACTGAGGGTGATGCAAGGACAGACAGTAAAGGCTTCCTGGAAGCGACTCCTGAGTAGAATCTCACAGGATTGGCAGCAACTGGCCAAGTGAAGGGCAGATGGGGGAGGCATTCCAGGGAGAAGTAGCATAAGCAAGAGTACAGGCAGGACGCAGTGTGGTTGCTAGGGAACTACAAGTAGGCAGTTAGGTATTGCTGGACACTAAAGAGGCAGGTGTATGGGAAGTAAACTAAGGAGGAAGGCAGGGAGCCGAGTGTGGTGACTTGTGCTTGTTATCCTAGCTACTCGGGAGGCTGAGGCAGGAGGATCTCTTGAGGTCAAGAGTTTAAGACCAGCCTAGACAACATAGCGTGACCCTGTCTCTAAAAATTTTTTTTCAAATTAACTGGGCATAGTGGTGGACACTTGTAGTCCCAGCTACTTGGGAGGCTAAGGCAGGATGATTGCTTGATTACCACCCAGTGATTGCAGCAATCACCAGGAGCCAAGGCTGCAGTGTGCTATGATGACCGCTGCACTCCAGCCTGGGTGACACAGTGAGACCATGTCTCTAGGGACAAAAAAAAAGGTGGGCAGGAGACAGGTACCTCAGGGTGTGTATTGCTCCTAAAGGGCTGGCACTTTCTCTTCCAGGCAATGGAACATCAGAAAAAACTGGAAGCAGGGGAGTAAGAAGTAGGCAGATTTCCATTTTGGACAGATTTTTCTGGCTGGCTGTGTGAGGATGAATTGGAAGGCGGCACACCTGGAATATGGGGGTCAGTTAGGAGACTGCTGCAATAGTATCTCTGCTGCAGTGGAGAGATGGTGAGGGGGTTTCATGGGGAAAACCAAAATCAAACTTTGGCTTTGGATCGAGCCTATTTTCTCATAGTTTCCCAATCCACCCTCTTCAGTGTCAGAATCTCAGGGCTGGAATAAACTTTGGAGAGCATCTGTTTTGTTTGTTTGTTTGTTTTGAGATGGAGTCTTGCTCTGTTGCCCAGGCTAGAGTGCAGTGGAGCGATCTCAGCTCACTGTAACCTCCGCCTCCCAGGTTCAAGAGATTCTCCTGCCTCAGCCTCCCGAGTAGCTGGGACTAGAGGCACGTGCCACCATGCCCGGCTAATTTTTGTAGTTTTTTTTCTTTTGAGATGGAGTCTTGCTGTGTCACCTAGACTGGAGTCTCTCTCTGTTGCCCAGGCTGGAGTGCAGTGGCAAGATCTTGGCTCACTGCAACCTCTGCCTCCCGGGTTCAAGAGATTCTCCTGCCTCAGCCTCCTGAGTAGCTGGGACTACAGGCACATGTCACCACACCCAGCTAATTTTTTTATTTTTTTTTTTTTTTGAGACGGAGTCTCGCTCTGTCACCCGGGCTGGAGTACTGTGGCCAGATCTCAGCTCACTGCAAGCTCCGCCTCCCGGGTTTACGCCATTCTCCTGCCTCAGCCTCCCGAGTATCTGGGACAACAGGCGCCCGCCACCTCGCCCGGCTAGTTTTTTGTATTTTTTTTTTAGTAGAGACAGGGTTTCACCGTGTTAGCCAGGATGGTCTCGATCTCCTGACCTTGTGATCCACCCGTCTCGGCCTCCCAAAGTGCTGGGATTACAGGCGTGAGCCACTGTGCCCGCTGCTGGAGAGTATGTGTTTTTTGTTTTTTTTTTTTTGAGATAGAGTCTCGCTCTGTCACCCAGGTTGGAGTGCAGTGGCGCGATCTTGGCTCACTGCAAGCTCTGCCTCCCAGGTTCATGCCATTCTCCTGCCTCAGCCTCCTGAGTAGCTGAGACCACAGGCGTCTGCCATCATGACTGGCTAATTTTTTTGTATTTTTAGTAGAGACAGGTTTCATCGTGTTAGCCAGGATGCTATTGATCTCCTGACCTCGTGATCCGCCCGCCTCGGCCTCCCAAAGTGCTGGGATTACAGGCGTGAGCCACAGAGCCTGGCCGAAAGCATCTGTTTTAACTAGAAATCACCCAAGCCACGCGGAACAGTAATCACTGTGATAGCAGAGGTACAGTCACCCTTTGCAAGACACCCAGGAGCCTGTTGATTAAAAGAATGACACCCATTACTGGTGGTGGTAAGACAGCAGGAAACCCACAAACCTACCTCTACTCATGATTGGTCTGGGAGGAGTGTGGAAGGAAGGAATAAATGGTTTACTTCTGTAGAGTACCCAAAACCTAAACTGGCTCATGTTTTCTGGCTGAAGAGAGTATGGGCATCCTCAGAGACAGGAAACCTCCACAGCAAGACAAAACCCAAAACCAAACCCAACAAAACAAAACCCAAAACCGAAACAAAAAAACCTTTGGCTTATTTACATAAAGTACAAAGGTAAAACTGTGTTACTAGAAGTCAGAAAAGTGGTGACTCTTGGGGAAGGAAGTGACTGGAGGAAGTGGGGCTCTGTAGTCCTGGTAATGTGATGTTTCTAAATAATGCTGGTTATACAAGCGTGTTCAGCTTTTTAAAAATTCACCAAGCTGTACACTTAAGATATTTGTACTTTAGGCTGGGCACAGTGGGTCACGCTTGTAATCACAGCACTTTGGGAAGCCGAGGCGGGCAGATGGCTTAAGGCCAGGAGTTCAAGACCAGCCTGGTCAACATGGTAAAACCTCGTCTCTACTGAAAATACAAAAAATTAGCTGGGCATGGTGGTGGGTGCCTATAATCCCAGCTACTTGGGAGGCTGAGGCATAAGAATCATTTGAATTTGGGAGGTGGAGGTTGCAGTGAGCGGAGATGGTATCACTGTACTCCAGCCTGGGTGACAGAGTGAGACTCTGTCTCGAAAAAAAAAAAAAAAATTTTACTTTTCCATATGTGTATTATATTGCAATATAATAAAAAGTTAAAATATAGCCTTGCTTGGGCTGGGTGCGGTGGCTCATGCCTATAATCCCAGCACTTTGGGAGGCCGAGATGGGCAGATCACGAGGTCAGGAGATCGAGACCATTCTGGCTGACACGGTGAAACCCCGTCTCTACTAAAAATACAAAAAAATTAGCTGGGCGTGGTGGTGGGTGCCTGTAGTCCCAGCTACTCAGGAGGCTGAGGCAGGAGAATGGCGTGAACCTGGGAGGCAGAGCTTGCTGGGAGCTGAGATCGCGCCACTGCACTCCAGCCTTTTTTTTTGACTCTTTGTCAAAAAAAAAAAAAGCCTTGCTTGGCTGAAAAGTAATGAATAATTTGGCTTATCAAGAATGTAGGCCAAGGCCGGGCGTGGTGGCTCTAGCCTGTAATCCTAGCACTTTGGGAGGCTGAGACGGGCGGATCACGAGGTCAGGAGATCAAGACCATCCTGGCTAACACGGTGAAACC
>NW_012113141.1:5650254-5655692 GCF_000951035.1 Colobus angolensis palliatus
ACCTGAGGTCAGAAGTTCGAGACCAGCCTGGCCAACGTGGGGAAACCCTGTCTCTACTAAAAATACAAAAAATTAGCCGGGCATGGTGGCGGGTACCTGTAATCCCAGCTACTTGGGAGGCTGAAGCAGGAGAACTGCTTGACCCCAGGAGGCAGAGGTTGCAGTGAACCATGACTGTGCCATTGCACTCTAGCCTGGACAACAAGAGTGAAACTCCATCTCAAAAAGAAAAAAAAAAAATGTAGGCTGAGGCATGGTGGCTCACACCTGTAATCTCAGCACTTTGGGAGGTTGAGGTGGGAGGATCATTTGAGCTCAGGAGTTCAAGACCAGCATGAGCAATATAGTGAGACCTTGTCTCTACAAAAAGTTAAAAAATAAGCTGAGCATGTAGTCCCAGCTATTTGGGAGGCTGAAGTGGGAGAATTGCTTGAGTCTGAACAGAGGGGATTGTGGTGAGCCAACATTGTGCCTCCGCACTCCAGCCTGGGCAACAGAGCAAGATGCTGTCACGAAAAAAAAAAAAAAAAGAAAAGAAATGTAGGCCAGGTGTGGTGGCTCATGCCTGTAATCTCAGCAACTCAGGAGGCCAAAGCAAGAGGACAGCTTTAGGCCAGAAGTTTGAGACGAGCTTGGGCAACATAGCAAGACCCCTTCTCTACAAAAAATTTAAAAAAAAAATTAGCTGGCTGTGGTGGCATGTGCCTCCGAAGCTATTCAAGAGGCTGAGGTGAGGGGATCACTTGAACTCAGGAGTTTGAGGTTACAGTGAGCTATGATCTCATCACCACATTCCTGCCTGGTGACAGAGTAGGTGCAGTGGCTCATGCCTATAATCCCACCATTTTGGGAGGCCAAGAAGGGAGGACTACTTGAGTCAGGAGTTTGAGGCCAGCCTAGAAAACACAGTGAGACCTCTCTCTAAAAAAACCAAAAACAAATGAAAAAAAATGTAATTAAGAGAACAGAAAGTTCTCAACAGGATTCTTATACTTTGTATAAAAAGAAGCTTGAGGCTGGGTGTGGTGGCTCACGCCTGTAATCCCAGCACTTTTGGAGGCTGAGGCAGGTGGATCACCTGAGGTCAGGAGTTCAAGACCAGTCTGGCCAACAGGGTGAAACCCTGTCTCTACTAAAAATACAAAAAGAGTTAGCTGGGCATGGTGGTGGGTGCCTGTAATCCCAGCTACTTGGGAGGCTGAGGCAGGAGAATCGCTTGAACCTGGGAGGTGGAGGTTGCAGTGAGCCGAGATCGTGCCATTGCACTCCAGCTGGGCAACAAGAACTTGACCCCAGGAAGCAGAGGTTGCAGTGAACCAAGACTGTGCTGTTGCTGTTGCACTTCAGCCTGGGCAACAATAGTGAGCCTCAAAAAAAAAAAAAAAAAAAAAGCTTTGAAAATGAAAAAAATATGAAGTCACTTCATTCACACTACTATGGGTTTGCGTTCTGCTTCCGTAAGGACAGAGATGACCACATGACCACCATGAGTGGATTCTGTTACTGTGAACCAGGTCTATAACTGTATGTTACGGGCATGCATGCGTGATTTGTGAGTTCAATTCTAAAATCTGTGATGAAGAAGTCTATTTGAAAATCGAATTCTCCATCCTCTGGCACTTTATTTTGTTTATTTATTTTATTTTTTTGAGATGAGGTCTTGCTCTGTTGCCCAAGCTGGAGTGCAGTGCTAGGATCATACCTCACTACAGTCACAAACTCCCGGGCTCAAGTGATCCTCCCACCTCAGCTTTCCAGTAGCTACAACTACAGGCACACACTCCCACACCCTGGCTAAACTTATTTTTTGTAGAGATGGGATCTCACTATGTTGCCTAAGCTGGTCTTGAACTCCTGGCCTCAAGCAATCCTCCCATCTCAGCCTCCCAGGTTGCTGGGATGACAGTTGTGAGTCATTCCACAGGCTTTCCTTTGGCATTTTGACCTAAGATTTTCCAGTGGTAAAAGTAACAATGGCTTTTAATTAAGTATACTTTTTTCTTTCTAGATTAATAAACCTCAGGGATGTTAAATAATTTTCCAAAGGTGATTTAAGTAGATATTGACAGAGCCTCTTTCTAAAAAGCTAGAAAATCAAACATTTCCCGGGACTTCTAGGGAAAAGGGCGGACTTGAGAAGTTAGTTGCATTTATTCCCATATTTACTTCACAGACCAGCTCTTGGATATTGGCTTCAAAAATTATAAAAATTATAAAAATATATTTTATTTGGAAAAATTTTAAACCACCTAGAAGTGACTGGAGTGAAAACAAAAATCTGGAGAAAGTGAATATATGTCTACAGCAGTGCTGTGCATTAGAACTCCCTGTGATGTGGGAAATGTTTTATATTTCAGTACAGTAGCCACTAGCTAGTTTAAATTTAAACGTAGCCTTTGTAGGGACATGGATGCAGCTGGAAACCATCATTCTCAGCAAACTATTTCAAGAATAGAAAACCAAATACCGCATGTTCTCACTCATAGGTGGGAATTGAACAATAAGATCACTTGGACACAGGAAGGGGAACATCACACACCGGGTCCTATTGTGGGGAGCGGAGAGCGGGGAGGGGGGAGGGATGGCATTGGGAGATACACCTAATGTAAATGACGAGTTAATGGGTGCAGCACACCAACATGGCACATGTATACATATGTAACAAACCTGCATGTTGTGCACACGTACCCTAGAACTTAAGGTATATGAAAAAAAAATTTACATGTAGCTAATAGCCACATGTGCCTTGGGGGTATCATACTGTGGGCAGGGCAGCTCTAGAGAATAAACCCACCCCTATGTGAGAGTGAGGCCGTCTCTTTAACCCAGCCCTAGGGCTTTCTTTGAGTTCAACCTTGGTTTTGTGGGTACAGGCTGGATATTTATTTTATTTATTTATTTATTTATTTATTTTTTTGAGACGGAGTCTCGCTCTGTCGCCCAGGCTGGAGTGCAGTGGCCGGATCTCAGGCTCACTACAAGCTCTGCCTCCTGGGTTTACGCCATTCTCCTGCCTCAGCCTCCCGAGTAGCTGGGACTACAGACGCCCGCCACCTCGCCCGGCTAGTTTTTTGTATTTTTAGTAGAGACGGGGTTTCACCGTGTTAGCCAGGATGGTCTCGATCTCCTGACCTCGTGATCCGCCCGTCTCGGCCTCCCAAAGTGCTGGGATTACAGGCTTGAGCCACCGCGCCCGGCTATTTTATTTATTTAATTGTATTTTTTGAGACAAGGTCTCACTCTGTCACCCAGGCTGGAGTGCAGTGGTGCGCTCATGGCTCACTGCGGCCTTGACCTCCCAGCTTCAAGTGATCCTCTCACTTCAACCTCCTGAGTAGCTGGGACTACAGGCACACATGTGCCACCATGCCTGGCTAATTTTTAAAATTTTTTGTAGAGACGAGGTCTCACTATATTGCCCAGGCTGGTCTCAAACTCCCGGGCTCAAACAATCTTCCTGCCTTAGCCTCCTAAAGTGCTGAGATTGCAGGTATGAGCCACCATGCCAGGCCAAGGCTAGAGATTTAAATAACTCAAGTTCAACTTAATAACATAAATAATTCAAGTTAATGAACACCTACTATGTGAGAAGTACTATCCAAGGTCCTATGTTGGGAGGAGGGTGAAAATGACTTGCAACTACCCTTAAAAAGCTCAGGGAACCAAGTCAAGGAATAAAAAAGCCCAGAAGTGATTCATTATGCTGGGACCGAAACGGAAGCTCCATAGGCTGGAGCTTCTGAGGAGGCTCTTGAATTCCATTAGCCCAGCTTTCTGGAGGATGATGAACAACAAATACTGGCTGTGGAGTAAGAGAGGGTGGTAATACATTAAATAGAACACAGGGGGCAGTACAGTTTTAGTTTAAATCCTGGTTTTGCCATCTACTATTTATTTATTTTTATTTATTTATTTATTTTTTGAGACGGAGTCTCCCTCTGTCGCCCAGGCTGAAGTGTAGTGGCCGGATCTCGGCTCACTGCAAGCTCCGCCTCCCGGGTTCACACCATTCTCCTGCCTCAGCCTCCCGAGTAGCTGGGACTACAGGCACCCACCACCTCGCCCGGCTAGTTTTTTGTATTTTTTAGTAGAGACGGGGTTTCACCGTGTTCGCCAGGATGGTCTCAATCTCCTGACCTTGTGATCCGCCCGTCTCGGCCTCCCAAAGTGCTAGGATTACAGGCTTGAGCCACCGCGCCCGGCCAATTTTTGTATTTTTAATAGAGACAGGGTTTCACCATGTTGGCCAGGCTGGTCTTGAACTTCTGACCTCAGGTGATCTGCCTGCCTCAGTCTCCCAAATACTATTATCTTTGTGACCTTAGGAAACTTACTTAATCTCTCTGAGTCTCAGCTTTCTCATCAGTAAAAAGTGGTCAATAACAATACCTAGGTCAGAAGATTAAATGAGCAGATTAACTTTCTGGCTCATAGTAAGCATTAAAAAAATGTAAGCATCCACTGTTACTGTTGTTAGTAGTATATCACCTACCATACCTAAAAAATAATGCCAAGGTCAAATCAGAACCAGATCTCTTGAATGGGCTAAACGACAGAGCACAGTGGCCACAGACACAACAGACCACTCTATGGAGCTGGAATTCCATGGAGATGGAATGCGACTGGCTGGAATGTGCGCTGGGAGGTGGAGAGATCAGTGCTGTCTTCTTTCTAAAGACACTCAGATACTTGAGTGTTCCGTATCTACTAAGCAGAAAGTTGAGTCTGACATTTTTAAGATGCTTATGGTCATAAATTAATTTAGGCCTATAGGCATATTGGAATTATAAGAAGAAGAAATGGAAAACAGAAGCCAGGGCCAGGGGTTTGATTTCTCAATATCATCATGCCGCGGGCTGAGCTGCTGATGTGGGAAAGGTGGGTAGCTTGAAGAGGATGGGCTGGTACACTGATGCTGTCTGCAAGGCTCCATTATATACAGGGCCTCTAAGGGCAGCTAGGCTGTTTCCCCTCCCGACTCCAGAGGGCCCCACTCACCATCACAGTCAAAGAGCGCAAACACCACATCACACACGTGGTCTGAGAGCTCCACTTTAGCCACTGTCCTGGCCACCTGCTGCATGGTCACTGAAAAAAGAAAGAGGTGCATTAGCACAGCAGAGGGACTTTCATTTTGCTTTCTCTGATTCAGGGGATAAAACAACTCAGTCATAATACAAGTTTTCAATTGCATTTAAGTCACATTTCAGAAAATGGTAAGTTAGGCCGGCCACAGTGGCTCACGCCTGTAATTCCAGCACTTTGGGAGGCCGAGGAGGGTGGATTGCCTGAGGCAGAGAACTGCTTGAGAACACCCTCCACCATCCAGAGCTCAAGACCAGCCTGGCCAAGATGGTGAAATCCTGTCTCTACTAAAAATACAAACAATTAGCCGGGCATGGTAGCAGGCGCCTGTAGTCCCAGCTACTTGGGAGCCT
>NW_012113141.1:5656238-5660789 GCF_000951035.1 Colobus angolensis palliatus
CTCCAGCCTGGGCAACAAGAGTAAGACTCTGTCTCAAAAAAAAAAAAAAGAATGCCTACAGCAGGCATTGTGACTCACCCTTATAATCCCAGCACTTTAGGAGGCCGGGGGTAGCAGACTGCTTGAGCTCACGAGTTCGAGACGAGCATGAGCAACATGGCGAAACCCTGTCTCTACAAAAAATGCAAAACATTAGCCCGGCATGGTGGCGCACACCAGCTACTTGGGAGGCTGAGGTGAGAGGATAGCTTGAGCCCAAGAGGCAGAGGTTTCAGTGACCTGAGATGGCGCCACTGTATTCCAGCCTGTGCAACAGAGTGAGATATAGAAATATATAAATGGGGGTGGGAACAAGGAGGCTTGTCTGTGGTGTGAGTACACTAAGGCTTCACGCCTCAGTGGCTGATTGACAGCTAAGTGCCTGCACAGTGAGTCCTTGCCCAGCTGTGTCCCTCCTCCCTACTGGTTTTGCACCAGACTTCTTCCAACTGAGTCCATTGGGATATGCACTGGCCCTTGTCTTAATAGTTCAGGATGCATATCTTTCTTTTTGTTTTGAGACAGAGTCTTACTCTGTCCACTAGACTGTAGTGCAGTGGCACAATCTCAGCTCACTGCAACTGCTGCCTTCCGGGTTCAAGCGATTCTCCTGCTTCAGCCTCCTGAGTAGCTGGGACCACTGGTGCCCGCCACCATGCCTGGCTAATTTTTATATTTTTAGTAGAGACGGAGTTTCACCACGTTGGCCAAGGTGGTCTCGAACTCCTGACCTCAGGAGATCTGCCCACCTTGGCCTCTCAAAGTGCTGGGATTACAGGCGTGAGCCACTGCGCCCAGCGTGCCTGGCCAATAGTTCAGGATGCCTATCTTTCTTTAAAAATATATATATTTTTAGACCTCAGCAAAAAATCACTTTTCTCTTGCCGTTTTCTCTTTCCCTGACATTTACTGTCAAACACTAGCAATTATGTTAGAATTGGGTTCTCATGAAAGACAAGACAGGAAGGACCAGGCAATTTCCACCGCCTTCTCTCTCATTTATCCTCAAACCTGGTCTAGCTACACCTATAAATCATGTTATTGCATCTGGACACATTCTTAAGTGAGGTAAAATGAGGGAAAGAAAAGGATTAATTTCCATTTATGCTGGTAATGAAGGGCTCTCTATAATCATCCCATTAGATTCATCCAGAAGCCAAGTGAACTTAAACTAGAACCAGAATGCCTTGTTTATTGCATTCCTATAATTTCAGTTCCTGTTATCAGCCCATCTTGCCATTTTTTTTTTCACATTTGATCTTTCACTTTGCCTCTATAGCCTCCATATATTCACCCGATATGGTTTAGATTTGTGTCCCCACCCAAATCTCATGTCAAATTGTAATTCCCAGGCCAGGCGCGGTGGCTCACACCTGTAATCCCAGCACTTTGGGAGGCCGAGGCAGGTGGATCACCTGAGGTCAGGAGTTTGAGACCAGCCTGGCCAACATGGTGAAACCCTGCCTCCACTAAAATAAATACAAAAATTAGCTGGGCGTGGTGGTGCACCCCTATAGTCCGAGCTACTCAGGAGGCTGAGGCAGGAGAATTGCTTGAACCTGGGAGGCAGAGGTTGCAGTGAGCCAAGATTGTGCCACTGCTCTCCAGTCTCGGTTACAGAGCAAGACTATGTCTCATAAAAACAAAACAAAAACAAAAACAAAACAACAAAAAACCCTGAAAAACCAAAAACAAATGGTAATCCCCAGTGTTGGAGGAGGGGCCTGGTGGGAGGTAGCTGGATCATGGGGGCAGATTTCCCCCTTGCTGTTCTCATGATAGTGAGTGAGTTCTCATGAGATCTGGTTGTTTAAGTGTGTGTGGCACCTCCCACCTGTCTCTCTTCCTCCTGCTCTGGCCATGTGAGACGTGCCTCCTTCCTCTACACCTTCCACCAGGATTAGAAGTTTCCTGAGGCCTCCTCAGCCATGCTTCCTGTACAGCCTGTGGAACTGTGAGCCAATTAAGCCTCTTCTGTATAAATTACCCAGTCTCAGGTAATCCTTTATAGCAATGCAAGAATTAATTAATATATCACCACAGTGCCCCCAACGTCAGCAGATGCAAATACCGGAGCAATGCAGTGGAGCAAGGTGACGCGGTAGAAAACAACGTTTGGAGTAACGGGACCTGGGCTCCAGTTCTGGCTCCACCACCAATGTGCTGTGTGACCCGGACGGAGTCACTTGATCTCTTTAGATTTAATTTTCTCATGTTCAAGTGGAGGGATGCACCAGACAACTGCTGAGGCAGCTTACTAGCACAAAGAAGAGTTTATTGCTGTCATCAAGAATCTGAGGGTGGGGATGGGGTGGAAATATACCATCTTTTCTCTGAGGATCTGAGTTAGGGTGAAGAAGAAACTAACATTCCTTGGTGCTAAAAGACTGAAGTATAAGATACTGTGGTGGATATTCATGAGATGTATGTTGGGAAATCTGTAAGACTGCAGAGCTCTAGAGTTTAGAAATTTAGCCTCACAAATCTGGATACTTGATTTGGCTCAGGAAGAACTTATTCCTGCTAACTACACTGTTCACAGAAGGAACAGAAATCAGGCCAATTTGCAATGAGAATAGTAACTATTAAGAGAACTACAATGATGACAGCTGGTCATTATACTTCTCAGTAGGAAAGCTACTAAGGAAACTCCATTCACCTCAGAAGATTAACCTCAAAAGATTACTCAGTGAAAACAGAACGAGATCAGAAGGAACTGGAAGCGCTCAAACTGTGATTGCCTACAGCTCTACTCTTCGCCACCACAGTAATGTGTCCTGAGAAGGGGATCAGAACCTGTTCTGTGTTAGATAAACATGAACACTTTCTGTTAACCATTCCTTTCTCTGCATTTCGTATCAACCTTAAGCTTCTAACTTGCTTTTCTCTTTTCCAGTTCTTCCATTCTCTCAGGGCACAGCCTTCGGCAACTGTCTTGATATTTCAAGTACTCATCTTCTCCCCATGAAGATGGTGCCCTTTCCTGTAAATAAACCATTAATTAAATAATACTCAAGGATGTCAGTGAGAGCTCTTGACAATTTCTAGTGAGAGGCTCATTAAACTGGTATTAAGTGGTTGTAGAATAGGAACTTCTGGAGGCCTCCAGCAAGAATGCCTCATTACAGATGCCATCTCTTCACAGAAAGTTAGAGATTATGTTCCATCTCACATGGAGAGGGCTCTGGTGTCCTTCCTACGATAGGAAGAAGAACTAGGGCTGCTAAATTATTGTAGCCCAAACCACTGGGATGTTAGCCAGCAAACAGCCTAGCTGGGGTCCCCTTTCATGGTACAAGATCCTCATTATAGGCCCCTGGGGTATGAATCAGAGTCGTGAAGGAAGCCAACATTTAACTAGCTGGTGAGCTGTCAAACT
Source organism: Colobus angolensis palliatus (assembly GCF_000951035.1). Classification (NCBI taxonomy): domain Eukaryota; kingdom Metazoa; phylum Chordata; class Mammalia; order Primates; family Cercopithecidae; genus Colobus; species Colobus angolensis. Next base: position 5,659,657 of record NW_012113141.1, read on the forward strand.
AGGAGCACCTGGGATGAGTGGGATGACAGCAGATTACAAGCCAAGTGCTTGACAGCTGGTCCTGAGAGTTGGTTCATTCATATTTGCTTCCAATATCTCTGAATCCAAAGCCATAAACCACAGCAAGCAGAACAAGTTTTCCTCCCAGGTCTTGACTTTCCTATGCAGACCAGTTGTTGATACTAGAATTCTGGCCTCCCTATTTGATGATGCTAACTGATTGATGGTTGGGATTCCAGTTCCCGATCTGAAAGATGGCTACAGGGAGCATGAAGGCACCCCAGTGAAGGCCTAGCTTTCTAAATATTTTTGTACAAATCTGGCTCAGCTGCCTGAACAATGGATTTAAGCATGATTGGGTGATTCCTATTAGAATGGGATGGGAGAGAATTTGTAGAAGTGGGCTCAACTGGTACTCAAAAGTCTGGCACCATCTGGCTTTTTGCAAAGTCCAGGCAGAATCTGAGTTGTGTCAGGTCCCCAATTTACTCTCCGGCATGATTCATGACTGGCCATTTCAACAGTAAAAAGAAACCCTGAGTTTGTGTGACATAATATCAGAAACTACATACATAAATCTATTCACCACAATAGTTAAACAGAAGAGCTCTGGAGTGATGTGAGCCCAAATGTCCACTTGGAATCAGAGCATCTTAGAACTGGAAGATACCTCAGAGGAAATGTGAAGTGAAATAATTTGCCCAGGGTCACAATGCTAGATGGTAACAGAGCTGGGTCTCGACTTTTGGCTGGTGCTCTTTCCCTATACACACTGGGTCTACATGATCCCTTCCATATACGGACAATATCAATTCCTCCATGAATCTGTCACCCTAAGGAGAAAGGGTTTAGATTAAAGAAAAGTCACATGAGAAATACTCAAGTCCTTTTGGTGAGGGATGAATAATTGAGTAACTAGGAGTTGTGAGGCGCCAGCATTAATTATAGGTTGGCTGTGGATCTGACTACCCCCTACGGTGGAAGACACTGAGTACTGCCTAGGAACTCATACCGACAATTTTAGGGACAACTTAAAAAGTATTCTGGCCAGGCGCGGTGGCTCAAGCCTGTAATCCCAGCACTTTGGGAGGCTGAGACGGGCGGATCACGAGGTCAGGAGATGGAGACCATCC
>NW_012113141.1:5662489-5668364 GCF_000951035.1 Colobus angolensis palliatus
TCTCCCTAGTAGCTGGGATTACAGGGGCCCGCCACCATGCCTGGCTAATTTTTTGTTTTTTTTTAGTAGAGAGAGGGTTTCGTCATGTTGGCCAGGCTGGTCTCAAACTCCTGACCTCAGGTGATCTGCCTGCCTTGATCTCCCAAAGTGCTGGGATTACACACGTGAGCCACTGTGCCCAGCCTGTATCTGAATTCTAAAGGAAAAAAGAGACCAACTACACATGTATGGTAGTGGGTGATGTGGGGTGGGAGTTTCTGTTTGAATACAGTATTAAAAGCAGGAAAGAGTGCTAAGGCCTCATTAGAGAGTTAGAACAGAAGGTGCTGGGGGCAAGTACATTAGGAGAAATCTTACAGAGGACTAGTGAAGTCTCCTTGCAAGAAAGCCTTTAAAACAGGCCAAGCATGGTGGCTCATGCCTGTAATCCCAGCACTTTGGGAGGTCAAGGCAGGCAGATAACTTGAGCGCAGGAGTTCGAGATCAGACTGGCCAACATGGCGAAACCCCATCTCTACTAAAAATACAAAATTAGCCAGGCCTGGTGGCACATGCCTGTAATCCCAGCTACTCAGGAGGCTGAGGCAAGAGAATCACTTGAACCCAGGAGGCAGAGGTTGCAGTGAGCTGAGATGGCGCCACCGCACTCCAGCCTGGGCGACAGAGCAAGACTCTGTCCAATATTAACTTGCTTTTCCCTTTCACACTGTTTAAATATTCATTCTCTTAGCTTTATTTTAAAAAGTTGTTTTCACTTAGGACAGGTGCGGTGGCTCATGCTTATAATCCTGTGGTTTGGGAGGCCAAGAATTTGAGACCAGCCTGGGCAATAGAGGAAGACCCCATCTCTACGAAAAATTTTAAAAAACATTAGTTGGGCATGGTGGTGTGCTCCCGCAGTCCTAGCTACTTGGGCAACTGAGGCGGGAGGATTACCTGAGCCCAGGAGTTCAAGTCTGCAGTGAGTCGTGACTGCACCACTGCACTCCAACCTAGGCAACAGATCAAGACCATGTCTCAAAAAACAAACAAACAAAAGATCTTTTTGATTAGCTAATATATTAATCTGCTTCAAAATCTGAATGGTACAAAAGGGGTGAAGTCTCTCCCCCAGCCTTATACCCCAGTCACCCAGTCGTTCAGAGACAATCAATATCACCAGTTTCCCCAGAAATATTCTGTCCACATAAAATCAAATATTTACTCTTCACTTCTTCCCTTTTCCCACAAAATGGTGGTGTACTAAATATTGTTTTGCTTTACTCAACAACATATCTTAGAAATAATTCCAGGTGGACATGAGCAGCTTCCTTCAACGGCTGCATAGTATTCCACTGATAAGATGGATCATAATTTACTTATTTATTTAACCAGTTCCTTATTTACTCTTATCTCAATCTTGAGAAGAAGGTACCTTTTCCCTTTCTCTTTAAAAAATTATTTCCTTGGTGGTCTATGGGGGTCAGCCACAACAGAGTCTGAGTCTCTGATGGCTAAACTGAGAGCAACTGATGTATTTAAATTCGGTTTGTTGAAATTAAAGACTAAATAGTCACCTTTACCAGTGTCTTTTTTGTTTGTTTTTTTTGAGACAGGGTCTTGGTTCTGTTGCTCAGGCTAGAGTGCTGTGGCAAGATCATGGCTCACTGCAACTTCTGCCTCCTGGGCTCCTGGTCCTCCCACCTCAGCCTACCTAGTAACTGGGACTACAGGTGTGGATTATACCACACCTGGCTAGTTTTTGCATTTTTAAAAAATTTTATTAAAATTTTTTTTTGTTTTAATTGAGACAGGGTCTTGGTCTGTTGCTCAGCCTGGGGTGCAGTAGTGAGGGCACGGCTCACTGCAGCCTCAACATCCTGGGCTCAAATGATCCTCTCTCCTCAGCCTCCAAAGTAGCTAGGACTACAGGCTCGCACCACCATGCCTGGCTAATTTTTGTATTTTTTGTAGAGATGGGGCTTCACCATGTTGCCCAGGCTGGTCTTGAATGCGTGGGCTCAAGCAAACCACCCACCTTGGCCTCCCAAAGTGCTGGGATTACAGGCTATGAGCCAATGGACCCGGCCACAGTGTCTTATTAAACCTTCCCAGGCTTCTCAAGGTAGTAAACCTCTTAAGGTATTAAACCCCCAAAGAAGCAATGCTTATAATAAATATTCCTCTCTATACTTTCCCAATATTGATATAATTCTAGTAACCATTCTTTTTCTGATCTTTTTCTCAGTGGGATGTAATGTTGGCTGATTTTATCTTTCCTTATCTATTTATGTGGATGCTTTAACAGTTTATCCTACCCCCATCTCTTCTCTTTGTGATGGTAATCATGAATCCCCAAAGCAGCTCTCCTCCTCCTTAGGGCACTTACCTAATTTTACTAAATCACAATATATTCAAAGTGATCACAAGCCAGAATCAGTCTTTAGAATTGCTAAGTGACTTTAAATCTGGGAAAATAAAACAGGTCTCTGCAGAGAAAATGCCTCATAAAGCAAACATTTATTTCAGAATTTGAGCTTCCTTGCCTACATCATGAATAATTTTACTTTAAAATTGATGACTCTGTCTTAAATGAATGGAATCCTGGCCAACACTCCTCTTCACATATAAATGTTTTTATCAAATGTAATGATGAAATGAAGTGCAAGAGCTTGCCTCCCACAAATTTTAAAAGAATTTATAAAATAGGAGCTTTTTTCCTGTTGTAATCTCTTCCTTACATGTCTTTGTGACACTCCTGCCTTCCTGCCATGTCTTGGCTGTCTGGGGGATGCTCTCCCCTACATTCTTGCTGTGAATTTGCCCAACTTTCTGCCATCACATAAAAGCATTGAGTCATTGATGTAATTCTCTAGGTCCTTCTAGCAGCAGTAGGTGCTAGGGTACTAATGAGAACCCTGGTGTGGAAGTTGCTGAACCTGAACTTTTGGTCTGTGATTTCAGCAAGTCATTTCCCTTCATGAATGTTAAAAACAATGAAGTAGGCTGGGCACGTCTGTAATCCCAACACTTTGGGAGGCCGCGCTGGGAAGACCACCCGAAGTCAGGAGTTCAAGACCAGCCTGGCCAACATGGTAAAACCCTGTCTCTATTAAAAATATAAAAATTAGCTGGGCATGGTAGCACGTGCCTGTAATCCCAGCTACCTGGGAGGCTGAGACAGGAGAATTGCTAGAACCCAGGAGGCGGAGGTTGTAGTGAGCTGAGATCACGCCACACACTCTAGCCTGGGCGACAGAGCAAGACTCTGTCTCAAAAAAACCAACCAACCAAACAAAAAACAAAAAAATAAAGTAAGAGTTTAAACAAAATGATTTCTAAGTTATCTTCCAGCCCTAAAATTTAAATCAGTTAAAATGTCCCTATCTTCAGAAGCTCTCGAATAAGAAAACCAAAGGTGTAGGTTTCTAAAATGATGGCTGGTGTGCTGAGCAGAATTCTGAGGTGCCCCCCACCCAGTATTCCCACCTTCTGGTCCACATATCCTGTGTAATCCCCTCTCCTCAAGTGGGCAGAACCTGTGACTACGATAATCCTGTGATGAGGTTACTGTATATGAGAAAGGTGAAGGGCTAGTCAGTCCTATAACTACGTTATGTAAGAATCCATCTTAGCAGACTAAGGCGAGAGATTCTGTTGCTGGCTCTGAAGAAGTGAGCTGCCATGCTGTGAGGGGACTGGTGGCAAGGAGCTGTAGTCATCTGCTGAGAGCAATGACTGGCCAACAGCCAGCAAAAAAAAGCAGTCCTTGGTCCTACAACTGAAAGGACTTGAATTCTGCCAACAGCAGGAAAGAACTTTGAAGAGGACCCTGAACTCCAGATGAAAATGAAGCCCCCACCAACAACACTGTGATTTCATCCTTGTTAAGATCCTAAGCAGAAAACCCAGCTATGCTATGTTCACACTCTGAATCACAGAAACTGGCCAGTGTGGAAGGCATTTATGATTTGGAATGTCTTTTTTTTTTTTTTTTTGGTGGGGGACGGAGTCTCGTTCTGTTGCCCAGGCTGGAGTACAGTGGCGTGATCTTGGCTCACTACAACCTCTGCCTCCGGGTTCAAGTAATTCTCCCACCTCAGCCTTCTGAGTAGCTGGGATTACAGGTGTCTGCCACCACACCAGGCTAATTTTTGTATATTTAGTAGAGACAGGGTTTCCCCATGTTGGCCAGTCTGATCTTGAACTCCTGACTTCAGATGATCTGCCTGCTTCAGCCTCCTAAAGTGCTAGGATTACACGCGTGAGCCACTGTGCCCAGACAAGGGAATGTGTTTTTGAAGTTCCTCAACTGCTACTTTATATAGAGCCGCACTCATCCCTCATCCCCCACCACCGTTTTTTTTTTGATACAGCTTCTCATTCTGTCACCCAGGCTGGAGTGCAGTGGCATGATCATAGCTCACTGTAGCCTCAACCTCCTGGACTCAAGTGATCCTCCTGCCTCAGCCTCTTGAGTAGTTGGGACTAGAGGTGTGTGCCACGATGCCTGGCTAATTTTAAAGTATTTTTTGTAGAGACAGAGTCCGAGGAGTTCCAGACCAATCTGTTCTGGAACTCTTCAGCCTCCCAAAGTGCTGGGATTACAGGGTTGTGCCACTGCCCCCAGCCTGCACTCATTCATTTTTTTTCTTCCCTGAAATAGAGTCTCGCTCTGTCGCCCAGGCTGGAGTGCAGTGGCGCAGTCTTGGCTCACTGCAACCTCTGCCTCCTGGGTTCAAGCAATTCTCCTGTTTCAGCCTCCCAGGTAGCTGAGATTACAGGTGGGTGCCACCATGCCTGGATAATTTTTGTATTTTTTTTTAGTAGAGACAGAGTTTCACCATGTTGACCAGGCTGTTCTCAAACTCCTGACCTCCTGATCCACCCGCTTTGGCCTCCCAAAGTGCTGGGATTACAGGGTTGTGCCACTGTGCCCAGCCTGCACTCATTTTTTGACACAGTGCATTTTACAGAACCATCATTCTGTTTTACCTACTATACCAAACTCCATAAATTATATCTTACAGGGAAACTAGCCAAGGTCTAATTAAGTTTTCCATTTCCTAACAAGGAAATAAATTAAAACTGCCACACTTCTTTTGGGAATTCAAGTCTTGCTCTTCAAATGTACCTGACAATTATAAGTCAGTTCACTTTCACAAAGATTTCACATAGACAAGTTGGGTTAACAGTCTGTGAGGCCATAGATTTGAATATAATTTTAGGCTATGACATGTCACTTAAAACATTACTTCATTTAGTAAAAAGCTGATTTAGTTATAATCACACAATTTCAAATCTGCATGAACCCTTAGAGATACTTCGAACTCCAACCTGAGGGTCAGAAAAGTGACCTGCTCAAGGAGTCAAAAGAAATTAATGACACGGGAAGGTGCTACAGTCCTAACACTCTTCCCCTCACTCTATGCTCTTACTAGAGTATTTCATTATCCTTTGCAGGATCTGGAAAGGTACAGAATTAATTCATTTACATAACATAAACGAACATCTGTTTATATGAAGAATTGTTCTAGGCTCTGAATAGAACACAAAGATGTAGAAAACATGGTTCAAGTCTTTGGGAATTTACAGTCTAATGAATTCTCCCTTCAATGCTGAAGATAACAGACATATCAATAGGGGTTAGATATTCCTAGGAACAGAGAACTCACTTAATAAAGGCTTCTGAAGGCAGAGATACCACTAATTTTTGGATGAATGATGAAACTTAGGAGAAGCTAGAAGCTTCAATCCTCATTAATAAGTATAAACAACTTAGAACTTCTAAGCTAATAAAAATGTCAAAAGTGACTAAAAAAAGCAGTAGATTCCACTTTCTCAGAGAACAAAGAGTAATAAGCCTTATCTAGTGCTTTTTTTTTTTTTTTTTTTT
>NW_012113141.1:5668484-5674798 GCF_000951035.1 Colobus angolensis palliatus
TTTTTTTTTTTTTTTGAGACAGAGTCTCGCTCTGTCACCCAGGCTGGAGTGCAGTGCCTGGATCTCAGCTCACTGCAAGCTCCGCCTCCCGGGTTTACGCCATTCTCCTGCCTCAGCCTCCCGAGTAGCTGGGACTACAGGAGCCCGCCACCTTGCCTGGCTAGTTTTTCGTATTTTTTAGTAGAGATGGGGTTTCACCGTGTTAGCCACGATGGTCTCGATCTCCTGACCTCGTGATCCACCTGTCTCGGCCTCCCAAAGTGCTGGGATTACAGGCTTGAGTCACCATGCCCAGCTGGTGCCTTTTTTTTTTTTTTTTTAAGGGTGATTTAAAAAAAAAACAACAACCACCTTTTTATGATGTTGCCATGTTGGTATAGGTTGTTTCCAGCCCCGTAATAAGATAAACAGGCAGAAGAAAGCCAGCACCTATGGGCTGAAAACCAGAACAGGCAGTTTGGTATAATTTTAATGTCAACCTAGTATATTAATATAGTATTATCTTTTTATTTTCACAATAACCCTGAAACAAGTATTCTACTATCAGCATTCTACAGATCTGGAAACCAAGGCTTTGAGAACTTAAGGAATTTGTTCAAGGTCACAAAACTAGTGAATAGCAGGAACTCAAACTCAGGTTTGAACTTAAAACCAAAATGTATGTTCAGCACAATTTCTTGCATATAGTTAACTCTCAATAAATGCCAGATGTTAGAAGAGTATCTAAAAGTGCAACAGAGCACTGGTATACCAATGAGTGGAGGTGGTGAGGAATACCTTGGTCATTAGAAGCTGTATCTATATCCCGTATTTTGATGTTGAGAAAAGCACAGCTTAGCATACATGCCTTTTTCTGTCTATGGTATCCCTTAAAGGGAAATCAACTTTCCTGCTACATGACTTTATTTAAGTGACTTTAGGCTTTTGTGTATTGGTTTCCTCAGTGAAAAGTAATATGGTTCCAAAGGTAAAGATCATGAATGTGTCTACTAAGGAGTTCCTATGACAACTGTAGGGGGAAAAAAAGGTCACATTTCATATTCAAGAGAAGGGCACTATCTCCAAAACATCATAGTTTATTAAAAGGACTTTATTCTCACCCTAAGAATGATCAACTCTTAGCCAAAAGCAACTGGGAAAAAACAGCCCAGAGTCTGTCTTCCGAGTGCTACTGCGAAGCATGGTTTAAAATGGTAAAGCCACAGTGCCCCCTGGATTGTGCTTCAGCAAAGATTTTCAGACTGTAACAGAATTGTGGAGTATCCTGAGAGGCAACATGATGGTGTGGAAAGAACACAGACATGGAATTAGAGAGACCTGAGGTTGAATCCTGGCTCTTCCACCTCTTAGCTATAACCAAGATCAAGCAGCTTCATTTGATATTTTCCTCATCCATAAAATGAAGATGAATGAGGATAATTCCGGTTTTAAAGATTAAAAGCGATAACATGCATAAAGCACTAAGCGTTGTGCCTGGCACAGAGAAACTGCTATGAAATGAGAGTTGCTATTAGTGCTCCAGATGTGTGATGGCCTCACAGTCCTCGATAGGACAGCGCTACCGGACTGTTAGAGTTCAGGAGAGGGTAGCAGCTTGGCTGTCAAAGACAGCTGTTCAGAATATACGAATTTGTCGTGTGCTAGAAATTGCTGACTCCATCAGTAATTTCTGACTTCCTCAACAATCCAGTCAGAGCCTAAATGACAAAATACTTGAGGCTCCCTTACTCATTCCAATTATTAGACTCAAAGAATTTGAAAGCCACAAAGGTTCTCAGAGGTCATCTCTGCCATCCTTGTCCCTCCAGAGACAAAAGAAACTGAGACCACTTGATGATGTGACTAAAACTTCAGAAACAATACTTGGGGTTGCAGAAAGCTCCTGTGGGAGTTATGCCATAGATTTTATTATTTATTCTCTTGACTCGTCAGATAATAAGGTAAACTGCACATATAGAATAACTACAAAGAATCAAGGCCAATTATGCCATAAACTATGATTTTCAGTCTAAGTAGAATTGTGCAGGGGCATGAATAGTAAAGAACAGGGGCTGTATTTGTGTGATTATTTTCTGATTTTATAGTTCAAAGTACACTGAGGACGTAACTGAACCCACAGGTTTACTGCATCTGTACTATCCTGAGGTGCTTTACAGTAGAGCTTTATTGTACCTAGAAACCTTTTATTCTCCTGGCAGAAATTGGAATATTCTGAGTTATACAGGCCGAAGCTCACTCTAGAGCTCCAGCTCAAATAATTTCTAACTTTTTCATCATAGGAAGCCACTGGGAAAGGAGTCATGTTCAATTTTCCATTACCTTCTTCAGCAGACCACTTAAATCAATCAGCCAGCCACTGAGAGGTCATAGATCTAATTTTATGCCTAGTGTGTGTATGAATGAGCTATAGAACCATTTCTTCTTAAGTGCTAAACAAAGAGAGGCCTGATAGTGGAGACACACAGTATTTCATGGAGAAAGGTTCTTTCTTTTCTTTTCTTTTTTTTTTTTGAGACGGAGTCTTGCTCTGTCACCCAGGCTGGAATGCAGTGGCCGGATCTCAGCTCACTGCAAGCTCCGCCTCCCAGGTTCACGCCTTTTCTTTTCTTTTCTTTTTTTTTTTTTTTTGCACTCTGTCACCCAGGCTGGAATGCAGTGGCCGGATCTCAGCTCACTGCAAGCTCCGCCTCCCAGGTTCACGCCATTCTCCTGCCTCAGCCTCCCAAGTAGCTGGGACTACAGGCGCCCGCCACCACGCCCGGCTAGTTTTTTGTATATTTTTAGTAGAGACGGGGTTTCACCGTGTTAGCCAGGATGGTCTTGATCTCCTGACCTCGTGATCTGCCCGTCTCGGCCTCCCAAAGTGCTGGGATTACAGGCTTGAGCCACCGCGCCCGGCCGAGAAAGGTTCTTTCTTCAGTCAGAACTCATTGAAAACACTTCATTATTTTCTGATGGTTGTTATTCTCACACGGGTCATGCAGAACTAAAGAAACAGTCTCAATTAAATTTGATTTTTTTTTCAAATGGTAGGGGGGCAAACAAAAATGAAAAAAAAAGAAAAAAGAAAAAAAAGAAATATGACATTTTTTACTCTGGAGGAACTGGACTACATTCTAATGTGGTAAATCTGCAGTGGCCACCTGCCTGGATCTTTCAAATTATTCCAAGGAACATTAACTCTGTAAGTTATTAAAAGATAGTCTGGGGTAAATCGAATTTGGGAACTATATCCCTCTTCTGGAGATTAATAATGCACATTCACATATTAAAAAGTTGGCAGGAGGACTGCTGCAGGAAGAAATTCTATATAACTCTGGCATTTTCCAAACTTATTTCAACCATGGAATACCTTTTTTTTTTTTTTTTTAAATCCACAGAACCGTCATCATATTGCAGTATACAGTGTTCTTCACAGTGCTGTTTGGGAAATTCTGTGCTAAATTATGCCTAGAGACTGGTTTGTAACCTCTAAAATAGCCAAGGAAGAGACAGTGCCAGGGCCTAGAAGGTTCCGATTTCTGAAGGTGTCTAACCTTTTGGGAAAAAATAAAGACAGCTGAGACTCACAGCAGAAGCCTGACAAAAAGTACTGCTGTCTCTACTCTGGCCTCACTCTTTCCCAACCACCGGTATGAATTAGGGCCCCCACTTTTAAGCTCCTAGATCCTCTTATTCTAATTAGCACTTATCATACCCAACTGGAACTGCTTCTACACTTATCTTTCTTCCCTATTAGACTCTGAGCTTCTTGAGGTTCGTGGAACTCTGTGCCCAGCACAGTACCTATTGCTTTTGGCTGAATAAATACTTCAGCCACACTAAATTTTGTTTAAATTATCAACTTCATAACAGAAGCAGCTGACATTGACTAATCGTTCACCACACGACAGCCACAAACGTAAGTGTTTTATGTAGATTTAATCTCACAACCCTATGAGGTGGGTCCAGTTGGTCCTTCATATGTGTAGGTTCCATACCCATGGATTCAACCAACTGCAGATCAGAAATATTTAAGAAAATGCTGGGTGCAGTGGCCACGCCTGTAATCCCAGCACTTTGGGAGGCCAAGGTGGGTGGACCACCTGAGGTCAGGAGTTCAAGACCAGCCTGGCCAACATGGCGAAACCCTGTCTCTACTAAAAATACAAAAATTAGTTGGGCATGGTGGTGGGCACCTGTAATCTCAGCTACTCGGCAGGCTGAGGCAGGAGGATCGCTTGAATCTGGGAGGTGGAGGTCGCAGTGAGTCGAGATCACGCCACTGTACTCCAGCCCAGCCTGGTCAACAGAGCGAAACTCCATCTCAAAAAAAAAAAATAAATAAATAAAATAAAATTTAAGAAAAGAAAACGAGTAGAAAGTAACAATGCAGCAATAAACTATTACAAATTTAAAAATACAGCATAACAACTATTTACATAGCATTTACATAGTAATGGGTATTATACGTAATCTTGAGATAATTTAAAGTACAGTTGACCCTGGGACAACACAGGCTTGAACTGCATAGGTCCACTTACAAGCAGATTTTTTTTTCAATAAATTACATTGGAAAACTTTTTGGAGACTTATGACAATTTGGAAAACCTCCTAGATGGACCACACAACATAGAAGTACCAAAAAAAAAAAAGTAGGAAAAAGGTATGTAGTGAATACATAAAAAATATATAGATGTTAGTTTATGTGTTAATTGACTGTATGGTATCAGTAATGCTTTTGGTCAACAGTGGGCTATTAGTAGTTAAGTTTTTGGTGAGTCCCAAGTTATCCTAGGATTTTCAACTGTGTGGGGTGAAAACAGCTAATCCCGCACTGTTCAAGGGTCACCAGCATCTAGCGCTCATCTGGCAGCACACATACTCAAACTGGAATGATCCGGAGAAGATTAGCATGGCCCTTGTGCAAGGACGACACATAAATTCGTGAAGTGTTCCATATTTTGATGATGATTTAAAAATAAAGAAATAAAGTATATGGAAAGATATGTGTAGGTTATATACAAAAATACTATGCCACCATTTCATATATGGGACTTGAGCACCCAAAGATTTTGTAACTGTGTGTGTGTGGGGGGGAGGGGGGCGGTCCTGGAGCCAAACCCCTGAGGATACCAAGGGACAAATATTTTTATCTATATTTAAAAAAACATAGAGGGCCTGGCACGGTGGCTCACACCTGTAATCCCAGCACTTTGGGAAGCCGAGGTGGGTGATCATTTGAGGTCAGGAGTTCAAGACCAGCCTGGCCAACATAGTGAAACCCCGTCTCTATTAAAAATACAAAAATTAGCCAGGTGTGGTGGCATGTGCCTGTAATCCCAGCTACTCGGGAGGCTGGGGCAGGAGAATCTCTTGACCCTGGAAAGTGGAGGTTGCGGTGAGCCAAGATTGTACCACTGCACTCCAGTCTGGGTGACAGAGTGAGACCCTGTCTCAAAAAAATAAAAATAAATATAAAAATAAAATAAACACAGAAATTAAGTTCACAGACTGCTCAAAGCTACCCAGCTAGTAAATGATGGAGACATTCAAATCCAGGCAGTCTGACTTCAGAGCCTCTGCTCTTAACCATTATACATTTCTTCCTCTTTTCTAAGATTCATCTCAGCAGTAAAATTCTTTGGTTCTGTGGAGCAAGAAGGAGAGGCCTGTAATTCATGTAGGACTCAAACCAATGGAAAAAATCACTAGTCCAGGTCAGGAGAAAGCAGGTTTAAAAGCAAAGGCCTGGGTAGAGCCCAAGGAGAGCCTGTAAGAGACAGGGACATCTGGGAGCATGGAAGGACTTGGAAAGGCTAGCTGAGCGCATGCTAGTCTTCTGTGCGCACCTCAACACACGAACAGTTAAAATTACTACTATCATCACTATCATCACCTCTTTAATACGGAAGAAGGTGAAGCATATGTCAAGTCCAAGGATGGAGGTTACAGAACATGAGGAGTTTGTTCCCTGGGTTGCTGGGAAGGGTAGAAGGGTAGAACAAGAGGTTTATGTCTTGTTCAGATATATCAATATGTTCATTCACTCATTCATTTGTTGATCATATAATTGAGTTCCTCCTCTATCCCAGGTGTTGTTCTAGGCACATGGAATACATCCATGGGCAAGACAAATAAGCGTTCTAGTAAGGTGCAACAGATAATAAGCAAACACATAAACCTGAGAAAATATGAGGGAGTGATAAATGCCATGTAAAAAAAAAGATAATATGGGCCGGGCGCGGTGGCTCAACCCTGTAATCCCAGCACTTTGGGAGGCCGAGACGGGCGGATCACGAGGTCAGGAGATCGAGACCATCCTGGCTAACATG
>NW_012113141.1:5683718-5685029 GCF_000951035.1 Colobus angolensis palliatus
CTCCTGAGTTCCAGTGATTCTCCTGCCCCCGCCTCCTGAGTAGCTGAGATTACAGTATGTGCTATGACACCTGGCTAAGTTTTGTATTTTTAGTAAAGACGGGGTTTCACCATGTTGGCCAGGCTGGTTTTGAACTCCTGACCTCAAGTGATCCACCTGCCTTGGCCTCCCAAAGTGCTGGGATTACAGGGGCCCAGCCTCATATGGGTAATTTTTAATTCTTGGTTGTTGTAGTGGGTTAAATGGTGGCCCCCAAAAAGATATGTCTACATCTTAGTCCTCAGAACCTATTAATGTGACCTTGTTGGAAACAGGGTCTTTGCAGATACAATTAAGGTCCTTGAGATGAGATCATCCTAGATTATCCAGCTGGGCTCTAAGTCCAATGACAGAAGAAAGAAGGACACAGTGAGAAGGAGGTGAAGGCCACATGAAGACAGAGGCACAGACTGGAGTCATGCAGCCACAAGCCAAGGAACACCTAGACACACCAGAAACTGGCAGAGGCAAGGAAGGCATCTTCTCTAGAGTCTGTGGAGGGTGGTGGCCCTGCCAACATCTTAATTTCTGATTTTGGGCCTTTAGAATTGCGAGAGAATATATTTCTGTTGATTGATTGATTGTTCGAGATGGAGTCTCACTCTGTTGCCCAGGCTGGAGTGCAATGGCGTGATCTCGGCTCACTGCAACCTTTGCCTCCTGGGTTCAAGGGATTCCCCTGCCTAGTCTCCCGAGTAGCTGGGATTACGGGTGTCTGCCACCACACCCGGCTAATTTTTGTATTTTTAAAAGAGATGGGGTTTCACCATGTTGCCCAGGCTGGTTTTGAACTCTTGACCTCAGGTGATCCACCCACCTTGGCCTCCCAAAGTGCTGGGATTACAGGCATGAGCCACTCCGCCTGGCCATTTCTGATGTTTTAAATCACCAAGTTTATGGTAATTTGTAATGGCAGCCCTGGGAAACAAACACATGTAGCTTCTCCCTGTTACTTGGCATGATTCTTTTTTTTTTTTTTTTTTAGATGGAGTCTCAAAAAATTAAAAACAGAACTACCATACACCAGGCTGGAGTGCAGTGGCGCAATCTTGGCTCACTGCAAGCTCTGCCTCCTGGGTTCAAGCAATTCCCCTGCCTCAGCCTCCCGAGTATCTGGGATTGTAGGCGCCTGCCACCATGCCTGGCAAATTTTTTGTATTTTTTTTTTTTTTTTTTAGACGGAGTCTCACTCTGCCGCCCAGGCTGGAGTGCTGTGGCCGGATCTCAGCTCACTGCAAACTCCGCCTCCCGGGTTCACGCCATTCTCCTGCC
>NW_012113141.1:5686125-5690674 GCF_000951035.1 Colobus angolensis palliatus
CACACACATACACAGACACACACACACACAGACACACAGACAGACACACACACACACACACCCCCTACATGATATCATTAACTTGTTTTTCAAAAGATTCTTCAAAGATCAGTGGAAATGCTATTATTATTATTATTAGAGATGAGGTCTTGCTAGGTTGCCCAGACTGGCCTTAAACCACTCCTGGGCTCAAGAGATCCTCCTGCCTCAGCCTCCCGAGTAGCTGGGACCACAGGTGTGTGCCACTGAGCCCAGCTTGGAAGTACTAATTTAAACAAACAGATGCTATTTTAAGAAGTTATGTGGATCAATAAAATGAAATAAAAGGAATTCAGATGAGAAAGGAAGAAGTAAATCATCTCTATCTGCAGATGGAATGATCTTATATTTTTTCCTGGCTTTACTAAGGTGTAATTGACAAATACAAATTGTATATATTTAAAGTATACAATGTGATGTGTTGACATATGTATATACTGTGAAATAATTAACACAATCAAGCTAACTAACACTTTCATCACTTCAGGCCAGGTGCGGTGGCTCACGCCTGTAATCCCAGCACTTTGGGAGGCTGAGTTGGGCAGATCACTTGGGGTCAGGAGTTTGAGACCAGCCTGGCCAACATGGTGAAACCCCATCCTACTAAAAATACAAACATTAGCCAGGTGTGGTGGTGTGCGACTGTAGTCCCAACCAAATGGGAGGCTGGGGCAGGAGAATCGTTTGAACCTGGAAGGTGAAGGTTGCAGTGAGCAGAGATGGCACCACTGCACTCCAGCCTGGGCAACAGAATGAGACCCTGTCTCAAAAAAACAAAAACAAAAACAAAACAATTCCATCACTTCACATAGTTACCTTTTTGTGTATGTATAAGAAACTCTTAAGATCTTAGCAAATTTCAAGTGTACAATAGGATTACTAATTATAGTCACCATAGTGTAAACTAACTCTCTAGAACTATTTCATCCTGCATAACTGAAGCTTTGCACCCTTTGAACAAAATAACTCCCCATTTCCCTGACTCCTGTAGCCCCTGGGGACTAGCATTCTACTTTCTGCTTATATGAGTTCAACTTTATTTAGATTCCATATATAAGTGAGAACCATGATCTTGTATTAGGAAATCTTAAGGAATCTGCTAAAAAAAGCTGAACAAGCAAGATTGTTCTATATCTTCCCCAGCCCCAAGCAGGACAGGACCATCTGGGAATGAGCCTTCCCAGTGCCAGGGAGGAAGAATGTCTATCAGTCTCATCTAAGCTGAGATTGATCAATGCTTCCATCAGAAGATTTCTGATAAAAAAAAAAAAAAAGTGAGGGAATGGGAAAAGAAACATACTCAGAACAGCCTGAGGTATGTGAGGTGTGCACAATTTATCAAGCCCAGAGACAGGAGTATGGGACTTCAGTCACAACCCTGTCCCCGATTCCATGGCCAGGTACAATTGTTTAAAGGCATTTTGCTCCTGACTAGCTGCCTTACCTGTTCGTTTCATGTTCCTGGAATCTGTGATACAAAGAACAATGTATACACAATCAATAGCTTATGTTATTTTAATGTAAATTCTTGGTAAACAAATTAGAAACTATCTCTTCCTAAAAAACCCACTTGTAACTGCTGCTAATTGGAGTGTTTATTCAGGGCAACTTAAATCTATGCTACTGGATTGCAGTCTTCAAACTTGACCCAAATAAACTCTAGGTATACTAAAAAAAAAAAAAAAAGACTATTGATAAAATCTTAGTGCTTTGGAGAGACTGAAAAATCAAACATTGTGGTCATCAACAGTGAAATAAACGCATTTTTAGATAACCCAAAAGTAAAATAATTCATTGCTAGCAGATCTGCACTACAGGAAATGATAAAGGAAGTTCGGCTGGGCGTGGTGGCTCATGCCTGTAATCCTAGCCACTGTGGGAGGCTGACAGGCAGACTGCTTGAGCCCAGGAGTTCGAGACCAACCTGGACAACATGGTGAAACTATCTATAAAAAATAAAAAAAAATGTTGCTAGGTGTGGTGGCATGTGCCTGTGGTCCCAGCTAACCAGGAGCTGATGTGGGAGGACTGCTTGAGCCTGGGATATGGAGGCTGCAGTGAGCCAAGATGGTACCATTTTGAGCCGAGGTGCCTGACAAAGACAGAAAGACAGAAAGAAAGACAGAAAGAAAGAAAGAAACAAAAGAAAGAAAGAAAATTTTTTTTTCGATTGATGGTAAGTGATACTACATAAAAACTTGAGCTGGGGCCGGGAGTGGTGGCTCACACCTGTAATCCCAGCACTTTGGGAGGCCGTGGTGGGTGGATCATGAGGTCAGGAGTTCAAGACCACCCTGGCCAAGATGGTGAAACCTTGTCTCTACTAAAAATAAATTAGCCAGGTGTGATGGTGGGCGCCTGTAATCCCAGCTTTTGGGAGGCTGAGGCAGAGAACTGCTTGAATCCAGGAGGCGGAGGTTGCAGTGAGCCGAGATTGCGCCACTGCACTCTAGCCTGGGCGACAGAGTGAAACTCTGTCTCAAAAGCAAACAAAAAGTTAATTTGAATTAATGTTTAATTTTTTTTAGCGACAAGGTCTTGCTATGTTGCCCAGGCTGGCTTTGAACTCCTGGCCTTAAGTGATCCTCCTGCTTTGACCTACCAAAGTTTTGGGATTATAGGTGTGAGCCACCACATGCAGCCAAACCCAAAATATTTGGAAGTTAAAAAACATACTTTTAAATAATCCATGAGTTTACCTAATAAATCGAAAATATTTTGAACAGGATGATGTAAAAAATACTATATACCAAAACTGCGAAAAGTAGATAAAGCAGTGTGTGTGTTTTTTATTTTTTGGTTATGTGTTTTTTTTGTTGTTTTTTTGGAGACAGAGCCTTCCTCTGTCTCCCAAGACGGAGTACAGTGGTGAGATTTCAGCTCACCGTCACCTCTGCCTCCTGGGTTCTAGCAATTCTCCTGCCTCAGCCTCCCCAGTAGCTGGGATTACAGGTGCGTGCCACCATGCCTGGCTAGTTTTTGTATTTTTAGTAGAGATGGAGTTTCACCCTGTTGGCCAGGCTGGTCTCGAACTCCTGGCCTCAAGTGATCCACCCACCTTACAAAGTGATGGAATTGCAGGTGTGAGCCACCACGCCCAGACTAAAGCAGTGTTTATAGGAAAATGTATAGCTTCACAAGCTTATCTTAGAAAAGGTAAGTAAGGTTCTGTCTTAAAAAGCTTAGAAAAAGAAAAATAGAATAACATATACTGAAAATAAGTAGAATGAATAAGTAAAAAAGGTATGAGCAGAAATCAACTCAGTAGGCAACAAACCATAGAGAAAATTAACAAAGTCGAAAATTGGTTCTTTGAAAAGATTAACAAAATTGCTAAACCCCTAGGTAGACTGAGTAAGAAATAGTTTTTTAAAAAAGAAAGAGAAGTCATAATTTGCCAACAGTAGGAGTAAAAGGGGATTTCAGATTCTACAGACATCAAAGGAATAATAATGGAATATTATGAAAAACTTCATGTCAATAAATTCAATAACGTAGACGACATGGGCAAATTCTTCAAAAATATAACTTAAAATTCATATAGCCGGGCGTAGTGGCTCACGCCTGTAATCCCAGCACTTTTGGAGGCCGAGACAGGTAGATCACCTGAGGTCGGGAGTTCAGGACCAGCCTGACCAACATGGAGAAACCCCGTCTCTACTAAAAATACAAAATTAGCCAGGCATGGTGGCGCATGCCTGTAATCCCAGCTACTCGGGAGGCTGAGGCAGAAGAATTGCTTGAACCTGGGAGGCAGAGGTTATGGTGAGCCGAGATCGCACCATTGCACTTCAACCTGGGCCAAAAGAGCGAAACTCTGTCTCAAAAAAACAAACAAACAAAATTCACATAAAACACAAACTTTACACATTTACTTAAAAAATCAAATTATCAAAACCTTTTCAGAAAGAAATTGGGAGGTCCAGATAGTTTCACTGATGAATTCTATCAAACACAACTCAGAAAGAAACAACACTCATCTTACAGAAACTTCTGAAAATAGAGAAGGAAAAACTCCCTAACTCATTTTATTTATTTACTTATTTAATTATTATTTTTGAGATGGAGTCTTGCTCTGTTGCTCAGTCTGGAGTGCAGTGGCATGATCTAAGCTCTCTGCAACCTCCATCTACCAGGTTCAAGTGATTTTCCTGCCTCAGCCTCCCGAGTAGCTGGGACTACAGGCATGTGCCACCATGCCCGGCTACTTTTTGTATTTTTAGTTACAGATGGGGTTTCACCATGTTGGCCAGGCTGGTCTTGAACTCCTGACCTCAGGTGAGCTGCCCATCTTGGCCTCCTAAAGTGTTGATATTACAGGCATGAGCCACCATGCCTGGTCTATTTAATTAAATTAATTAATTTATTTAGAGATAGAGTTTCAACCTTGTCGCCCAGAATGGAGTGCAATGGTGCGACCTCAGCTCACTGCAACCTCCACCTCCCAGGTTCAAGTGATTCTCCTGCCTCAGCCTCCTGAGTAGCTGGGATTACAGGCACCTGCCACCAT
>NW_012113141.1:5690840-5691390 GCF_000951035.1 Colobus angolensis palliatus
TCTAAGTTTTTTTTTTTTCTTTTTTGGGGATGGAGTCTTTTTTTTGTCACCCAGGCTGGAGTGCAGTGGCACAATTTCGGCTCACTACAACCTCCGCCTCCCAGGTTCAAGCGATTCTCCTGCCTCAGCCTCCTGAGTAGCTGGGATTACAGGCACCTGCCACCATGCCCAGCTAATTTTTTGTATTTTTAGTAGAGACGGGGTTTCACCATGTTGGCCAGCCTGGTCTTGAACTCCTGACCTCAGGCAATCCACCTGCCTCGGCCTCCCAAAGTGCTGGGATTACAGGCGTGAGCCACTGTGCCCAGTCCCTAACTCATTTTATGAGGATAGAATACTCTGATATAAAACCTGAAAAGACATTACAAAAAATAAAATAAAATTACAGACCAATATCTCTCAATATTTAACAAAATGTTAGCAAATCAAGTCTAGTAATACATTAAAAAACCTAACACATCATTACAAATTGGGTTTATTTCAGGATAAGGAATAGTCAATGTCATCTACCATATGAAAAGAATAAAGCAGAAAAGGCATATGATCATTT
>NW_012113141.1:5691761-5695914 GCF_000951035.1 Colobus angolensis palliatus
TTTGTATTTTTTAGTAGAGACGGGGTTTCACTGTGTTAGCCAGGATGGTCTCGATCTCCTGACCTTGTGATCCACCCGTCTTGGCCTCCCAGAGTGCTGGGATTACAGGCTTGAGCCACTGCGCCCGGCCGATCATTTCAATATGCATAAAGAAAGTATCTGACAAAATACAAGAGCCATTGATGACAAAAACCCTTTTCAAATGAGGAAGAGAATACTATTTTCTTAATCTGACAATGAGCAACTATGAAAAATCTAATCTAATATCCAATTTAATGGTACAATATTGAATACTTTTCTCCAAAGTTCAGAAAGAAGCCAAAGATGTCCACTCTCATCACTTCTATTCAGTATTGTACTGGTGGTGTAAGCAAATGCAATAAAGCAAGAAAAAAAAAAAGCCATAAATTTTTTTTAAAAAAGGAGATGAAACTATCTCTGTTTGAAGATGAAAGGATTATTTACACAGAAAAACCTGAGGAATCTACAAGACGACTAAGTGAATTTAGCAAAATTACAGAATATAAAATTAATAGATAAAAATCAGTTATATTTTAATATTAGCAGCAAACAATTAGAAAATAAAATAAATTCCATTTATAATGGGATCAAAAGCCATAAAATACTTAAGCATAAATTTTGACAATATATGTGCAAGACCTGTATTAATAAAACTTTAAGACCACTGCTGAGAGAAAACGAGACCTTAAAAAATGGGGAGATATATTATGCTCATTAATTATAAGATGCATTATTACTAAGGCATTGATTCTTCCCAAATTGATCTACATACTCAGTGTTACTGTAATCACAATTCCACTTCTTTTTGTATAGAAAGTGACAAGCTGATTCTAAAATTTATATGGAAATACAAACAACCTAGAATATCCAAAGTAATCTTGAAAAAGAAGACCAAGTTGGCAGCATTTACAATAGCTGACATTTCAGGACTTTCATATATGCTCATATATTCCTTATTAAAAAAAAAAAAAAAGAGGGAGACTATGTTGCCCAGGCTGGTCTCAAACTCCTGGGCTCCAGCAATCCTGCACAATTTTGGTTCACTGCAACCTCTGCCTCCCAGATTCAAGCAATTCTCCTGCCTCAGCCTCCCGAGCAGCTGGGACTACAGGCGTACGCCACCATGCCTGGCTAATTTTTGTATTTTCAGTAGAGATGGAGTTTCGCCATGTTGACCACGCTGGTCTCGAACTCCTGACCTCAGGTGATCCGCCTGCCTCGGCCTCCCAACGTGCTGGGATTACAGGCATGAACCACCACGCCTGACTATGCTCATACAGTGGGTTACTACTCATCATAAAAAAGGATTAAACTACTGACACACGACGGAGATGGATCTCAAAAACATTGAGTGAAACCTTAGAGGGAGTGTACATTTATATAATTCCATTGTATGAAGTTCTAGAAAACGCAAAACTAATCTACGGTGGAAAACTATACAGTACAAAGGTTGCCTCTTGGTGAGTGGGGGCAAAAACTGAAGGGGCCTGAAAGAACTTTAAATGAATCTTGAACTTTAGTTAATATTCATACTGAAGTAATTGGGAGTGAAGTATACTTATGTCTGCAACTTACTTTGAACATGTCAAATAAGATCGATGATAACTTAGAGAGATGAAAATATGCACAGTCATCCGATCAAGCAAATATAGCAAAATGTCAGTTGAGCTGAATATGTGGATGTTATTTAAATAATTATTTCAACTGTTCTGAATGTTTGAAAATTTTCATAATGAAATGTTGGGGGAAAAATTGTGCTTTCAATTCCTCTGTGCTCTCACGTTGCCTGTACAAACTGTAACTGAATTTCTATGAAGTAAGCCAAAGGAGCAGGGGTGCTATTCTCAGAGTCATATTATCTTAAAAAAAGTCTGAATATAAGAAATAAACTAAAGCATTCCTTCTCATCAAAGAGAAGGAATTCCTTCTCTCAAATGAGAAGCATTCCTTCTCATACTTAAATTGTATAGTGACTTTAGCTTCACACTGTATATATAATGACTCTGGCTCAGATGGGGGAAGTTCTGCAGCTTCATGCCCTGTGCCTTAGCTTAGATGCTTATTTTCAAGGTTAGTCATTCAAAGATGGGCACCTGCCCAGACTACAGCCTTAGCACAAGAAAATATATTCACTGAACTTGGCATCTCAGGGTGAAATGCAAGGCTCATACAATGTCAACAAATCAAAACACATTTCAAGGATGCCAAGAAAAACTTACCTTTTACTGTTCAGGAGGGGCAGTCACCTAAGAGATTACAGATCCAATGTTCATACCTTCCAAAAAACACTTTTTGAGTTTCATTACCTTTATCAAGAGATGCTCCAGCCATATGGTAAAAACTCAGTGCAGTGTCCACATCATTAATGTTCTTTAGGAAAGTAAAGAAGTTCTCCACCTCCTGAAATGTCAGACCCTGAAAGAGGAAAGACAGCAAGGTAAGGCAGGACCTGTAACAAAAAGCAGCACAATATGCACAGGCGTGATTCACGTCTGCAAATCAGAAATTTATGCTCATGTCTGGAACAGAAACTGAATAAATTAGTCAAGGAATGTCAAACTCTTAAATAGCAGGGGAACAAAACTCTTGAATTCTACCCTGAGAAAGGCAAACTGGCTAGCTGCTTCCCTCTCACACATAAAATCTGACAAAGCTGCTTACAGTGATGGCTGAGTATCTTAATGAAAATATTTCTTTTTTTCTTTTTTGAGACAGAGTTTTGCTTTGTCGCCCAGGCTGGAGGGCACTGGCATGATCTCGGCTCACTGCAACCTCTGCCTCCCAGGTTGAAGCAATTCTTCTACCTCAGCCTCCCAAGTAGCTAGGATTACACATGCGCACCACCATGCCCAGATAATTTTTATATTTTTAGTAGAAACAGGGTTTCATCATGTTGGCCAGACTGGCCTTGAACTCCTGACCTCAGGTGATTCACCCGCCTCAGCCTCCCAAAGTGCTGAGATTACAGGTCTGAGCCACTGCACCTGGCCTAATGAAACTATTTCTAACTGTGCTCTCCAATTAGACACATTATCAATTATGACACTTCCTAATTGGGCTATAGCTACTCGACCTGTTATACATCTTAAGAAGTAAAATCAGAGTCAGGACTTCCAGTTTAATAGTCTGCTCACAGGCCAGCTGAGCTTTTTGAGGCTTAAGCTAATTAAAGAATCACCAAAGTCAGTGATATGCAGGGGAAGGGTGTCAGTATTTAGCAAAACCCAAGTAATGGGGAAGTTGTTCATTATCTCAATTTAAAAGCTACTCACAAAGTAATTTGCCACTTAACTTTAATCTAATGAAATTCTGTGAATGAAGACTTTTTTTCAAAAGCTGTTCAAAGACTTGCTGATCTCTAATTCTACTTTCTATGATGGATCGAGAAAAAGTAGTTATAGAAATAGGGGCTACTGGGAATTCCTTTATTGGGAGGAAGATTCGTCCTATTTGCCTTTTCCCCGCTTCCCACACATCATGCTGTGATAGAAATAAATGCAGTTTCTAAGTAGGGAAAACACTGGGAAATGTCCTAGATGTCCCAGACACTGATGTTAACGCCTTTTAATGAAGCATCAGGTCCTTAAAGGGCTGCAGATGTAGACTGGCTTCTACTTAGTGCTGCTCCTCTTGCAATTTTCATTTTCCCAAACTGCAGAGCCCAGGAACTCACATCAGGAACTCAGTAACAAGCAAATCTTAATACAATCTACAGTTCTTTCCTGGTACTCTCCAAACTGGGTCAATTTTATGTTTCTCATCTCATCAAACTGAGAGCTAAAAGACTGTATGAGGCTGGGTGCACGATTCATGCCTACAATTCCAGCACTTTGGGAGGCCAAGGCAGGAGAATGACTTGAGCTCAGTGACCAGCCTGGGCAACATGGTGAAACCTCATCTTCACAAAAAATACAAAAAAAGTTAGTGAGTGTGGTGTCGTGTGCCTGTAGGACCAGCTATTTGGGAGGCTGAGGTGGGAGGATCGCTTGAGCCTGGGAGGCAGAGGTTGCAGGGAGCTGAGATCATGCCACAGCACTCCAGCCTGGGTGACAGGGCTAGACGCTGTCTCAAAAACAAAACACAAGGCCGGGCGTGGTGGCTCAAGCCTGTAATCCCAGCACTTTGGGAGGCC
>NW_012113141.1:5697046-5698315 GCF_000951035.1 Colobus angolensis palliatus
AGGTGGGCAGATCACCTGAGGTTGGGAGTTTGAGATCAGCCTGACTAACATGGAGAAATCCCATCTCTACTAAAAATACAAAAAAATTAGCTGGGTGTGGTGGTACATGCCTGCAATCCCAGCTACTTGGGAGGCTGAGGCAGGAGAGGTGAGCCTGGGAGGTAGAGGCTGCAGTGAGCCAAGACCGTGCCATTGCACTCCACCCTGGGCAACAAGAGTGGAACTCCGTCTCAAAACAAAACAAAACAACGAAAAAACAAAAAACAAACATTTATAGAGTACCTACTATGTACCAAGTGCTGTAACTTTTGGTAGTGGACTAGAAGGCCTATATTATATGCTTTTTCCCTAATTTGAGGTCACTCTCTTGGCTTTGCCTTAGAGCGCCCAGAGTTAAGTCTCATTATGGATGCCAGAGTATGCTATTTAATGCAGGCACTAGGTAGAATCAAATTTAGAGGACAATTCCATACGATTAGAAGTACAGGTTGTACAATATCATTGCTTGTGGATGGACACATTAATAATCTTCCTTTCCCTTCCATCAAAAGACACATAAAGGTGGAAGCAACCCAACAGTCTACCGATGGATGAATGGATAAACAACGCGGTGCGCACGCACAATGGAATATTGTCTAGCCTTTAAAAGGAAGAAGACTCTGACACAAGCTACAGGATAATGGGCCTTGAAGACATTATGCCAAGGGAAATACACTAGCCACAAAGGACAAACGATAGTACTATATGACTGCACTTACATGAGGTACTGAGAATAGCCAAAGATGGTGGTTGTAAGGAGCTGGGAGAGGGAGAATGAGGAGCTATTATTTAATTATTCAATGGTAAGGAGTTCTGGTTTGGTAAGATGAACGGGTTCTGGAAATAGATGTGTATTTTACCACACACAACGCACATTCATACACAACATGCTAAAGCTCTTTTACTTTTCTTATTAAGGTATAAAATCCTGTAGGAGTTGGAGAGTTATGGGACTGTTATTGAAAGGGTATTTGAGGCTAAAAGGTTAACATAAAATTCCTAAAACAGTTAGGGCATGGTAGAAGAAATGTCTCCCACTCTGATGATCAACAACCTCTAATGTTTGTTAGCTTCTCTTTTTTTTTGTTTTTTGAGACGGAGTCTCGCTCAGTTGCCCAGGCTGGAGTGCAGTGGCGTGATCTCTGCTCACTGCAAGCTCCACCCCCTGGGTTCACGCCATTCTCCTGCCTCAGTCTCCCGAGTAGCTGGGACTACAGGCGCCCGCCACCT
>NW_012113141.1:5699704-5701771 GCF_000951035.1 Colobus angolensis palliatus
AAAAAAAAAAAAGCATAAAACTTTTAGAAGAAAACACAGGAGAGGTTGAGCACAGTGGCTTAGCCCAAAGTGCTGGCCTGTAATCCCAGCACTTTGGGAGGCCAAGGTGGGCAGATCACTTGAGCCCAGAAGTTTGAGACCAGCCAGCCAACATGGCAAAACCCTGTCTCTATTGAAAACACAAAAATTAGCCAGCCATGGTGGTACGCGTGCCTGCAGTCCCAGCTACTCAGGAGGCTGAGGAATGAGAATTGCGTGAACCCAGGAGGTGGAGGTTGTAGTGAGCCAAGATAATGCCACTGCCTTCCAGCCTGGGCAACAGTGAAACTCTGTCTCAAAAGCAAAAATAAAAACAAAAACAAAAAAACACATAGGAGAAAATCTTCATGACCCTGACTAAGACAAGAGTTCTTAGATGACACCCAAAGCACAATCCATAAAGGGAAAAAAACTGATTGGTTAGACTTCATCAAAATTAAAAAAATCTGGGCTTCAAAATAATGAGAAAATAGAAAAATCACAAGCTAGAAGAAAATACTTGAAAATCATATATCTGATAAAGGACTTGAATCCAAGTCAGGCACGGTGGCTCACACCTGTAATCCCAGCACTTTGGGACACCAAAGCAGGTGGATCACCTGAGGTAGGGTGTTCGAGACCAGCCTAACCAATACGGTGAAATCCCGTCTCTACTAAAAATACAAAAATTAGCCAGGCTGTGGTGGCAGGCGCCTGTAGTCCCAGCAACTCAGGAGGCTGAGGCAGGAGAACTGCTCGAACCTGGGAGGCAGAGGTTCAAGTGAGCTGAGATTACGCCACTGCACTCTAGCCTGGGTGACAGAGGGAGACCCTGTCTCAAAAAAATAAAAAAAAAGGACTTGTATCCAGAATTATATAAACAACTATTATGACTCAATATATGGGAAGTCCAACAACCTGATTTAAAAAAGATGTGAATAGACAGTTTACCAAACAAGACAAGTGAATGGCTAATAAGTACATGAAACAATGCTTAGCATCATTAGGAAAATACAAATTAAAATCACAATGATATACCACCACACACCTATTAGAATGACTGTAAGAAAGAAGACAGACAATAACAGGTGTTGATGAGGGTGTGGAGAAACTGGAACTCTTGTACATTCACGTGGAAATGTAAAATGGTTCCGCCACTTTGGAAAATGGTTTAGCAGTTTCTCAAAAAATTAAATTTACCATACAACCCAGCTACTTCACTCCTAGGAATCTTCAACAAAAATGAAAACACAGGTCTGCAGGATGACTTCTATGCAATGTTCACAGCAGCATTATTCCTAATAGCCCAAAACTGGAGACAATCCAAATGTGAATGGATAAATAAAATTTATCCAAGCAATAAAATGCCATTTACTCTTCTGCAATATAAAATAATAAACTACTGATATAAACATCTACATAAACTTTAAAAATATTGTGCTAAGTAAAAGAAGCCAGATACAAAAGACTATCTTATATTATTGTATTTATATGAAATGTCCAGTAAATGCAAGTCTATAGAGACTGAAAGCTGCTTTATAGGTGCCTGGGGCTAGGGTAGAAATGAGTAATTGCCTGGGGCTAGGTAGAAATGACTGAAAGCTAGCAAGAGGGATCTTTTTGGGGTGATGGAAATGTTCTAAAACTGAATGGCAGTGATAATTGCATAACTGCAAATTTACTAAAAGTCACTGAATTGTACAGTTAAAATGGATAACTTATGGTATATAAATTATACCTCGAAAAAAGTTGTTAAAAAATACAAAGCAGTCAGCATAGATGAGAAAAGGAAAATGTAGCTTCCTTTGGAGTCAGCTGTAAAGCGAGATATCTAGTGCTGACAGGCCATGATGAGCGCAAACACACTGTAATGGATGATTCCCTCATCCTGCCTTTTAATCAGTCATAGCAAATCCATTTACCAGGAGCCAATCTAATTGCCCAAGTTCTGTCTGTGGCCCACTGAAAAAAACAGTCTCCTTCCTTCCTTATATCCCATGCCTCTCAACAATCTTGTCATGTATCCTCTGCTCAATCTCCTGCTTAGTT
>NW_012113141.1:5702625-5704372 GCF_000951035.1 Colobus angolensis palliatus
CAAAGTGCTGGGATTACAGGCTTGAGCCACCGCGCCCGGCCTGTTACTTATATTTCTACAAGTATCTAATCTTTCTGAAACATCACTTTCTTCGTATCTTCATCTCTTCCACTCACAACATGCCCATGATTTCCTACTGTCAACTGGATAAACCCCCAAACTTCTTAGCCTGGGATTTACAGTCCTCCACCATCTGCTTCCATAACTTACCTTTCTAGCTATCTTCCTAAGAATCTTAGGCTGGAATCTGGCAACACTGGTTTTGTTTCCCTAAAAACTTGTGCTTATTTAAACCATGGAGAATAAGGAGTGGCAACAAACAGGATGATTAGTAAGAAGATTATGGACTCTGGAATAAGAATAAAGCTTTGAACCCTGGTGCCACCTTCCTAAGACAGTGTGTGATCTCAGGTTAATAACTAAGGCTCAGAGGACTATTTCTCACCTGAAAAATGATAATTCTATCTAATATCTACCAAGCAGGTAGATAGATAAGGTATGTAAAATGTCTAATACACAGAAAGTACTCTGTAAGTGGTAGATATGAGTGCTTAGTAATTTGGCAGGCTTATTACTACAGAACTAGTGATAATGCATTTATTCTACTAAGCTCTGAAGTAGGCTGTCTTCTCTGGAATGCTAGAATATGTAGGATCTTGAGGGATAGGGAATAGAGGAAAAGTTGATGTAAATGAAATTCATTGTCAGGAAAGTAATAGAGGGAAAACTCATAAAACTAAATCTCCGACAGTAATTCATAGCTTAGTACTCCTTTGGGGGAAGTGCAGGTTTCAAAGCTAATTAGTAAAAAAAAAAAAAAAAAAAAGTAGAGTTCCAGTCTTTTTAGTTTTATGGCCACATCTCACATGCTATACTACATAGTGACTGGCAGGCACCTAATATTTGGAGTTAATGAGTTTTCAAGGGGTATGCTAGCAATTTCTAGAATCTGATATTCTACAGATGACTAACATGGATCAAATATCTGAGAATAAGTGAAAAAGGTGAGCTCACATATATTATCCACAGATGATATGAAAACTTAATCATCTAATAGTTTTATTAGAACTGTTTGATAAGTACTAACTGCTTAATGGCTAGTAGCAGAATTAATAAGCAATCATATACACAGAAGGCTGTTGGGGATAGGGTTATGACAGGAAACACTTAGCAAAAGCAAATGTCTTTATAAGCTTCTGCTTGTCAAAATCCTACTCCACATTTAAGGCCAAGTTCGAATTGTACTTCCTCCAAGAAATCTTACTTGGTCTCTTTAGCTGGTTCTAATCTTCCTCCTTAGTGCTTCAAAAAGATCTCATATCTTTAATAGAGTACTCAACACATTTATCATTGCATTTGACAAGCATTTACCACCATACGGAGGACATGCAAAGATGAGTAAGGCACTGCTTTCAAGAAGCTCAAATCTAAGTGAGTTGCCTTGCTTTACATTTGTTTAAAATCTGTTTCATTCCAGTAGGAATGCTAAGTTCTCTGAGGCAGACACTGGTGTGCTCACTACTGCATTCCCAGTATTTAGAAGAGTGTTTGGCACATAGTAGGTGCTCAATAAATATTGAATATAAATGTGAATATAGAATTATAGAGTTCTTTGCATACATATTTTTCTCTTACTAGACTATTACAGACTTAAGAAATATATATAGTTGTGCCAGGTGCAGTGGCTTACACCTGTAATCCCAGCATTTTGGGAGGCCAAGGCGGGCGGATCACGAGGTCAGGAGAT
>NW_012113141.1:5705337-5706239 GCF_000951035.1 Colobus angolensis palliatus
TAGAGTAATTTTCATCAAGCATGGTAGGTTCCCCAGTTCTTCAAACTATTACTTAGGGATAAAACAGCTAGGGACACTGATGGAGCATTGCATCTCTAGGGCAGTGACTCACAAGCCTAGCTGCACACTAGATTTACCTGGGAACCCTTTGTATTAGTCTGTTCTTTGCTGTTCATAAAGACATACCTGAGACTGGGTAATTTATAAAGGAAAGGTTTAATTGACTCACAGTTTTGCAGGGCTAGGGATACCTCAGGAAACTTACAGTCATGGTAGAAGGGGAAGCAAACATATCCTTCTTCACATGGCAGCAGGAAGAAGAATGAGTACCTGGTGAAGGGGGAAGCCTTTTATAAAACCATCAGATCTCATGAGAACTAACTCACTGTCATGAGAACAGGCTGGAGGAAACTGCCCCATGATTCAATTACGTCCACCTGTTCCCTCCCAGGACATATGAGGATGATGGGAACTACAATTCAGCATGAGATCTGGGTGGGGACACAGCCAAACCATAGCACCCTTTAAGAAACACTTCTGGAATTTCTCATGCAGAGGGTTAAGAAAACCCCAAACCATTGATGCCCGGACTCACCTACTGAGCCTCTGATTTAATTGATTTGAAGAGGGTCCAAACAACCACACTCCTTAAAAATTCCTAAAGTGATCCCATTGTAGAGAAGCACTGCTTTAGAGGAACAGTAGGATTAGGAGAAAAGCACTTTCTTATGGAAAAGACAAGATCTGGAATAGGAAGCCTTGTATTTTAGACCAGACTCTGAATGGGTTATTAACTTCTCTTTCTGTCTCTATATTCTCAAAAGCACAGTATCTAACAAGGCTGCTAGAAAGAAAGAGAAAAAAGGCTGTGAAACATTTCACGGTCATTAATTTATATGCAA
>NW_012113141.1:5707234-5732957 GCF_000951035.1 Colobus angolensis palliatus
AAGCCTGGTCAAAATAAAGGAGCATGTCTGAATGCAAACACTATACTTCCAGCATAGGGGCTAAAAAATCCACCTATACATTCGTAATCAGTTTTTTGAAATTACGATTTCCAACAGACATGAGCTAAGTACTGGGTAGTGTAGAAGTGCTCTATGGGAGATAAATGTTTTTTCTCTGTCACTTTCCATTAATGATGAGTTTTCCCCACAGCCAAGAGAACACCTGCTGTGGGAAAAGGCTGGACTGAGTTCACAGAAGCTGACGCTTCCTCTCGGAGTCCAGCCTGCCCTCATTTGCAGCCCACAGCCTGGTTCAGAGGTCCTTTCAACTTTTCAACACCCAAGACAAGGAGGAAAAAGTCTGGCTGATAAGAAGGGCTTTCCACCAAGTTGGGGCAATGCTATGCATACAAGATTTCTTGCACAAAGACTAAGTAGGAAAACTGGGACAAGCACTAGCAATCCTCTATCTTATTTTCAATTATTGAATCTTTAAAGCTAGAAGGGCCCTTACAGCAAGCATCTAGGATAAGCCTCTCAATTAATGAGGCCAATAAGGTTAAGTGATTTGTCTAATGACTATGGAAACCTCTAAGGCAGAAGTTGATCTCAAGTTTTCCATCTTCATGCCTACCATGCCACACTACCTTGGTCATATGGTTTGGCTGTGTCCCCACCCAAATCTTGAATTGTAGCTCCCATAATGCCCATGTGGTGTGGAAGGGACCTGGTGGAAGGTAACTGAATCATGAGGGTAGATCTTCCCTGTGCTGTTCTTGCGATAGTGAATAAGTCTCAGAAGATCTGATGGTTTCATAAAAAGGAGTTCCCCTGCACCTGCTTTCTTTCTTGCCTGCCACAATGTAAGACGTGTCTTTTCATTTTTTTTCCTTTTTATTTTTTTTGAGACGGAGTTTTGCTCTTACTGCTGAAGCTGGAGTGCAATGGCGCGAACTTGGCTCACCACAACCTCCACCTCCTGAGTAATTCTCCACCTCCTGAGTGATTCTCCTGCCTCAGCCTCCTGAGTAGCTGGGATTACAGGCATGCGCCACCATGCCGCGCTAATTTTTTGGATTTTTAGTAGAGACGGGTTTCTCCATGTTGTTCAGGCTGGTCTCCAACTCCCGAACGTAGGTGATTTGCCCGCTTTGGCCTCCCAAAGTGCTGGGATTACAGGCGTGAGCCACCGCACCCAGCCATAAGACATGTCTTTTCTTCTCCTTTGCCTTCCGCCATGATTGTGAGGCCTCCCCAGCCATGTGGAACTATGAAATCAAACCTCTTTCCTTTATACATTACCCAGTCTCGGCATGTCTTTATTAGCAGCAAGAGAATGGACTAATACACTTGGCAATCTCTCATGGAATATTTTTAGTGCCAGGTTAGATTCTTGGTCATGGTCAGATGGTAGCCATTGTCCAGTGGGAAGAGTACTGGGCTGGGAATGAGAAGATCTGGGTTCTAGCCTTAGCACTGCTTTGTGTGTTTGTGTGTGTGTGTTCTCTTAGAGGTCTCAATTTTTATTTATTTTTTTAAGGCAAGGTCTCATTCTGTCACCCAGGCTGGAGTGCAGTAGCATGATTATAGCTAATTGCAGCTTCAACCTCCCCAAGCTCAGGTGATCCTCCCACCTCAGTCTCCTGAGCAGGTGGGACTACAGGCACATGCCACCATGCCTGGCTAGTTTTTGTACTTTTTGTGGAGACAAGGTTTCGCCACTTTGCCCAAGCTGGTCTTGAACTTCCGGGCAGGAGAACTTCTAGGCAGGAGAATCACTTGAACCCAGGAGGTAGAGGTTACAATGAGCCGAGATCGCGCCATTGCATTCCAGCCTGGGCAACAACAGTGAAACTCTGTCTCAAAAAAAATAAATAAATAAAAAGAAAAAAAAAAATAAAAGACACATCTTACATTGTGGCAAGTCTTGAACTTTGATTCTCCCGCCTCGGCCTCCCAAAGTGCTGGGATTACAGGCATGAGCCACTGTGCCCGATGAGGCCTGACCTTTTAACTGGTCTCTGCTTCTATTTGTTCATCTCACTCTCAGATGCTGACTCAGTCCTATCATCTTTTCTTTTTTTTTTTCTTTTTCTTTTTTTTGAGACGGAGTTTCATTCTTTCTCCCACGCTGGAGTGAAGTGGTATGATCTTGGTTCACTGCAACCTCCACCCTTCCTCTGCAACCCCCCTTCCCCGGGTACAAGCGATTTTCCTGCCTCAACCTCCCAAGTAGCTGGGATTATAGGTGCCCACCACCACGCCTGGCTAATTTTTGTACTTTTAGTAGAGATGGGGTTTTGCCATGTTGGCCAGGGTGGTCTTGAACTCCTGACCTCAGATGATCTGCGTGTCTTGACCTCCCAAAGTGTTAGGATTACAGGCATGAGTCACTGTGTGCAGCCACCACCTTTTCTTTCCTTGTGCCAAGTGCAGCTGGTGTTGAAGGGTACCAGAGTGCAGCATTGCTAGAGTGTTCCACAAACCCATGGTCTCCAACCTCAAGGCTGTTCAACAAACTCTAACTCATCTCCTGAATTCTAATAGACTTATTATCAGTCTTTCTGTTTCTATGCTTGCTCTTCTCCAAACTATCTTCCACAAAACACCCAGAGTTGTCTCTTTAAACGTAGATATAACCAGGTCATTTCACTACTCACAACTCTTTAATGGTGTTCCATTGCACTGTGAGTAAACTCCAAACTCCTTCCATTCTTATGAAGTCTTGCATGTTCTGTTCCTCATATCCCTCTCTGAGCTCAGCTCAGGCCATTCTCCTTTTTGCTCAGAACCTTCTATACAAACTCGTCCCCTTTCAGTTCTTCACACATGCCAGGTTTGTTTTTCCCGCTTGTTATGGACTGACCCCACCCCTCACCCCATTCATATGTTGAAGCCCTCCCTAACCCCCAGTGTGCCCAATGTGGTTGTATTTGGAGATGGGGCCTTAAAGGAAATAACAAGGCTAAATGAGGTCACAAGGGTGGGGCCCTAATCTGCTAGGATTAGTGTTCTTATAAGAAAAAACACAAAGAGATTTCTCTCTCTCTTCATGCACACATACTGAGGAAAGGCCGTGTGAAGATACATTGAAAAGGCAGCTACCTGCAAGGCAGGAAAAGAGCTCTTATCAGAAACTAAATCAGCTGGCACCTTGATCACCGGCTTCTAGCCTCCAGGAATGTGAGAAAATAACTTTCTCTTGTTAAAGCCACCCAGTCTGTGGTATGTTGTTACAGTAGCCCGAGTAGGCTAATACAGTGCCTTGGAATTTGCCTATGTGATGTCCCACTTTCCAGAGCCTCCTTTTCCACCTCTCTCCTTTCTCTGCTTCTGTAATTTTCACCGAATATGCCTTCTGACTAGACCACTCTAATGAAACAGCCCTCTCAAAGGTCACCAATTATTGCCATTTCACCAAAACCAATGGATGTTACCACCTTTACCTTACTGGATCCTCGCTGTTATATGTGACATGGTAGACCCCTCAGTTCTTGAACCCTCTACTTCCTTGGCTTTGATTTCACTACTCTTTTTAGGTTCTTTAGGTATTCGCTTTTTCTTTTTTTTTGAGATGGAGTCTCACTCTGTTGCCCAGGCTGGAGTGCAATGGCACAATCTTGGCTCACTGCAACCTCTGTCACCCGGTTTCAAGTGATTCTTGCGCCTCAGCTTCTGAGTAGCTGGGATTATATACGCGTGCCACCATGTCCACCTAATTTTTGTATTTTTAGTAGAGATGCGGTTTCACCATGTGGGCCAGGCTGGTCTTGAACTCTTGACCTCAAGTGATCCACCTGCCTTGGCCTCCCACAGTGCTGGGATTACAGGTGTAAGCCACGGCACCCAGCTTCTTTAGGTATTCTCTAACCATTTCTTCTAGATTTGCTTCCTGAGCTGCTTGAATGTTTGTGTCCCATTGGCTTCCGTCCTTGGCCCATAGTTCTTTTCTGTGAAATACCCTCCTTGGGTAATCTCATCTGTTCTTATGGTTGTAATGCTAACATGTGTTGATGATTCCCAAACCTATCTCAGATCTCTAAGGTAACGTGAATATGCAGCCGCCTGCTGACCATCTCTGCTTGGATAGTCCACAGGCATCTTAAATTTAAGATGTCCATGACTGAACTCTTTATTTTCCCATCTAAACCAGTCTCTCTTTTAAAATTCTCAATTTCAGTTGGTGCCACCCTTTCCTAAACAAGAAACCTGGGGTGATTCTGGACGCTGTCCTCTTCCTCACCCACTGCTTATTTCTTTTCTCCCTTTGGACCTTAGGTACCAGAAATGAATTAGGTGTAATCATTGGTTCATGAAATACTCTCATCATTATGTTAGTACCTTCATATTAAATAATAAGCATACATTCCCACAGTTTCTTTTCTTCCTCTAGCCAAAGCTACCTACCTTTCCTTCTTTGAAGTGCTTCTTGAGCTGCCTCTGCATGGCGGTCAGCTTCTTGGACTGCACCCCACTGTAGGCAAGTAGCATGCCACCAAATTGCCTCTCAGTAATTCTCCCATCCACAGGGTCATGGCGTTCAAACTGGGAGGGAAACAGAAAGAGTGTTCCTGGGGTCAATGGAAAGTATTTTGACACGGAACATGGAATGATCAGCTGTGTTTGATGGCAGAAAATAGCTGATGACTGGGATTATATTTTTGAGCTACAATTCTCAGTAAGATCTGCAGAAACTAAGAAACAGAAGCTCTAGGTTCTTATCCCAGATCTGCCACTTACTATTGTCAGAGACAGTCAAACCAGAGCAACAGCATCTTGAGCATCTTGAGTAAGGGCTAGGAAAAATGAGGCTGGGACTTGCTGGGCTGCATTCCCAGGAAGTTAGGTATTCCTAGCCTTGGGATGTCTATGGTTAATGGAACAGATTGATAACGTTTACTGAACAGATCCAGACTCAGCAATGTCCTGATATCCTGTATCTTGTGAACAGAAGCATTCCTAATTTTGTTTTAAAGATAATAATATTGATTACGCTTCTAAAAAATTCATAAAGGTCTGAGAGTATAATTTTAAAGAAGAGTAATATATTTTCAAGTTTCCCCAAAATACCAATAAAATGTCAGGACATTGATAGAGATAGGACTTACATATGAGATGCGAAATAAGAAAGTTAAGAGTGAATTTCTCTTTCAGTTCTCATTTCTTCAGTTAGCTCAGTAAGTTGATAGAGACCTAAATTTGTTTCCTCAGTGGTGAGACTGTGTCAATGAGCAAGACATAGAACTGTATTTTAATACAATTACTTTTGTATAAACCTGTAACAGTGACCACTTCCCCCACCCCCCGCCCCTCTTTTTTTTTTTTAAGATGGAGTTTCACTCATCACCCAGGTTGGAGTGCAATGGTGCAATCTTGGCTTACTGCAACCTCCACCTCCCAGGTTCAAGCGATTCTCCTGTCTCAGCCTCCCGAGTAGCTGGGATTTCAGGCATGCACCACCATGCCTGGCTAATTTTTGTATTTTTAGGAGAGATAGGGTTTCACCATGTTGGCCAGGCTGGTCTTGAACTCCTGACCTCAGGTGACCCACTGGCCTCGGCTTCCCAAAGTGCTGGGATTACAGGCATGAACCACCATGCCTGGCCTAACAGCGACCATTTACTGAGTATGTACTATGGTCCAGGTATTTCACCCATATGTTCTTTCTTTATTTATTTATTTATTCATTTTGAGACGGAGTCTCGCTCTGTCGCCCAGGCTGGAGTGCAGTGGCCGGATCTCAGCTCACTGCAAGCTCTGCCTCCTGGGTTCACGCCATTCTCCTGCCTCAGCCTCCCACGTAGCTGGGACTACAGGCACCCGCCACATCGCCCGGCTAGTTTTTTGTATTTTTTAGTAGAGACGGGGTTTCACCGTGTTAGCCAGGATGGATTCGATCTCCTGACCTCGTGATCCGCCCGTCTCGGCCTCCCAAAGTGCTGGGATTACAGGCTTGAGCCACTGCGCCCGGCCCATGTTCTTTTTTTTAATGACTTAAAAAATTTTTTTTGTAAATAGAGATGGGGTTCTCGTTATGTTGCCAGACTGGTCTTGAACTTCTGGGCTCAAGCAGTCTGCCTGCCTTGGCCTCCTAAAATGCTGGGATACAGGTGTGAGTCACTGTGCCTACAGTCACTATAACAGCCTCTGGAGCACCTATTGTTAGCTCCACTCTGCAGATGAGAAAACTGAGGTAACATGCAGCTACCTGTGACAGAGCTTGGATTTGAATTCAGCCCTATTTGGGTCCAAAGACTATTTCTCAACACCATACCATTTCCTACTTCTGAGTACATTCGCTTCCTGTAGAATAGCACTGTGTTGTTTTGGATAAACTTATACAGCCATGGGGCTTAGTCACATTTAAATGAGACACAAAACTATGTCCAAAGAAATCAACATCATCAATTATTAGGTGAAAGCCTCTTTTTCAGCACTGCCACTGAATATTTGATGTTTGTCACACCATCATTCTACAGAGCTGATTAATTTTTGACAATACCAAAAGTTTTCAGGATTCAATTTAAGTGTGACTTGTGACTCAGTTTACTATCCTGAAACAAAGTGGAGGACTGACACCATTTTCTAAATGGGCATACTTTCTGCAATGTTTAAATCAGATTTCAGCGAAACCTGGGTAAAAGTTCACCTATGAGCTTCTTCAACGCGTGTGAAACAAGGCTGTGCTCCCTGCTCTCCGGGACAGACTTTAATGA
Organism: Colobus angolensis palliatus; assembly: GCF_000951035.1. Taxonomy (NCBI): domain Eukaryota; kingdom Metazoa; phylum Chordata; class Mammalia; order Primates; family Cercopithecidae; genus Colobus; species Colobus angolensis. The sequence continues at coordinate 5,713,951 of NW_012113141.1, forward strand.
TTTAGAGTGTTCATTCTACCCTTATGTGGAAGGTTTCACAGCTGTGGGGCAATCCCATGTGTTGGGATTAGATGAATTTTCAGCTTTATCTCACCAGATAGATTCATGGTCGAAAAGTTTCTTGTTTGTGACACTGGCAGCAGCTGCAGCTTGCTCAAGGCTTACAAAAAGGCCTTTATTTTCTGTTCTCTATAGGGGCACAAGGCCTCGCCTCTGTTTTGTTTCAGACAGTAAGGTCAATTTCCAGCAGAGACGCCCAAGCAACAATTCCAATGCTCAGATTACCATTTTTACTAATGTTCTTTGAAAACTCAGACTTGTCTTTTGGTAATGGGCTCTATTATGATTATTTTTAAGTGACTGGAATCTGAAAGGGCTTAAAAACAATCAACTTCCACTTGTCCAAGTCGTATGGCTGCTTCGAAGCTTACTACTTCAGCTCTGCAATTTGATTTTGGGCAGCACCTCTCCTTCTAGGTTTTTAGGCTCTTTCTGAGGCAGGACCCCCCTTATTTCTGAGGTCTTAAACATGGCTGGAGGGAGCCATGGAGATCTGTTTTCCTTTACACGCAAAACTGCTAATGGAAACAGACTTGAACTAATGTCCTATTTGTTCAAAATTTATTAACTGAAGACCTACTACGCTAAGGCTGGGGAAGTCTGAAGGTAGTATCTCAAGGACCTTCATTAGGGTTAGATTTTCAAGGGCAATAGCTAGATATCATGTGGCTGTAGGGGTCAAGTGTATGCAGGGTTAAATACTGCTAATCCAAAAACCCCAAATCTGAAATGCTTCAAAATCCAAAACTATTTTTGTTGTTGAGCGACAGAGTCTTGCTCTGTTGCCCAGGCTGGAGTGCAGTGGCATGATCTTGGCTCCCTACAACTTCTGCCTCCTGGGTTCAAGTGATTCTCCTGCCTCAGTTTCCCAAGTAGCTGGGACTACAGGCATGTGCCACCATGCCCAGATAATTTTTGTAGTTTTAGTAGAGACAAGGTTTCAGTATATGTTGGCCAGGCTGGTCTCAGACTCCTGACCTCAGGTGATCCGCCTGCCTTGGCCTCCCAAAGTGCTGAGATTACAGGCGTGAGCCACTGCACCTGGCCCCAAATCCAAAATTTCTTGAGCACCAACACGATGCTCAAAGATCATGCAAAAGGGAAATGTTTATTGGAGCATTCTGGATTTTTTTTTTTTTTTTTCCAGACAGGGTCTTGAACCATCACCCAGGCTGGAGTGCAGTGGCACAATCATGGCTCACTGCAGCCTCGACCTCCTGGGCTCAAGTGATCTTCCCATCTTAGCCTTCTGAGTAGCTGGGACTATAGGCGTGCACTACCATGCCTGGCTAATTTTTGTATCTTTTGTAGAGATGGGGGTATCCTATGTTGCCTGGGCTGTTCTTGAACCCTTGAGCTCAAGCTATCTGCCCACCTAAGGCCTCCCACAGTGCTGCAATTACAGGCGTGAGCCACAGTACCCGGCCTGAATTTTGGATTTTTGGATTAATGATGCTCAACCAGTAAGTGTAACGCAAATGTTCCAAAATCTGAAACACTGCTGGTCCTAAGCATTTTGGATAAGGGATACTCAACTGCTATCTTAAGCTGGGACAATCCTGTGGGTGCACTCCTGGAGTGCCATATGCATGTAATCAATCCTCAAGGTCGTGGGAGGATCTTCTGAGGAAAGACACAGGTTATTACAAAATTATCATAATGTAGAAAAGTTCTAATTGCGTATGTGGAAGTAATTCAAATTGCTGGCTTATATTTTACTTCACCCAACCTATTTTCCACTAATGTTGGAACCTCTGACGTTCTACTTCAATGAAAATAAAAAGCCTCCACTGTGTTTGATTCTGAAGCACAGCATGTGTGCACTCCAGCACACCACCCACCATCTGCATTGTTTTTCCGTGTCTAGGAAGAGAGCTTAACCGCCTCACATTTCCCCTTCGGCAGCCATTGCCACTTTCTCAAATGGATACAAGCTGTTGTTTCCCTGTTGTTCCCCAGGGGGCTGCAGGGTAGGCAAAGAGGAGCCAAAAAACTGCAAGGTTTTTCCTGGCTTTCTGTTCACACTGCGCCTCTTGTTCGCACCCCTGTCCCTTGTCATTTTGGAAGGACAGATGGTCTACACGTATCTAGATGAAATTACTTAAGAATGGGAAACCAGGAAAGGAAGAAAACATGTATTATGAACAAAGGCCAAAAGTAAGGTTAGAAGCATAGTAAAAGGAAAAAGAAATCAGTATCTGCAAGTGGGTCTTCATTTATTGAAGACTTTTGAGGTTAATGTATCCAACAAATGTAAACAGCCTTCTTCTCTTTCATATAGTTATCCTTCAAGGGACTCTGTCCATTCCCCAGAGTAAATCCTATCCTCATACAAGTTTTCAGAATGATAAATTCTGGGGACCAGGTATAGTGGCTCATGCCTGTAATCCCAGCACTTTGGGAGGCTGACATGGGTGGATCACTTCAGCCCAAGAGTTCAAGACCAGCTTCAGCATCATAGACCCAATCTCTAAAAATATATATACATAAATATAAAATATATAATATATATATTTATATATTAAAAAGAATTATAAATTTCTTGATAGGCTTCTGAACTGTGTAGTGCAAGATTGCACAGTGATCTCAAGCTGCTGAGCTGAACACATCTGTGTTTTTGAATCTGATGGTATGCAGCTTTTGAGGTCCTAACCATGCCACTGCGACTACTATCAGGAGTCTCAGAATAACTGTGTTATGCCCACCTAAAGGAAAATGATTACAGGCAAAGTTCTTCACTGTAAACCTACCCAGTGAGCATGACATACACATTTCATAGTTTGAATGGAAATCTATGTTACTGCAACTGACAAGGGACACTCAAGAGCCAAGGTCAGACTGCCAGGAGCCTGAACTTTCTTGATCTTTAAAGAGGCAGCTCTATTGCGAACACTAACAAGGTTGTCTTTTGACTAGCTGGCAAACTGAGGAAGAAGGTTCACAATCTAGAACAGAGGCAACACAGTTTAGTGCCCTCAGCAGGGGCCAAAACAAGTCATTAGAGTCTTGGCCCATAAGATTATAGATTACCAAACTCAACTGCTAGAGCTTTCTACTTCCAATCTAAACATTCCTTCCGTTTTATTTTATTTTATTTTTGAAATGGAGTTTTGCTCTTGTTGCCCAGGATGAAGTGCAATGGCACGATCTACACTGCAGCCTTCGCCTCCTGGTTCAAGCAATTCCCCTGCCTGAGCCTCCTGAGTGTCTGGCATTACTGGCGCTCGCCACCACGCCTGGCTAATTTTTTGTATTTTTGGTAGAAATGGGGTTTCACCAAGTTGGCCAGGCTGGTCTTGATCCTGACCTCAGGTGATCCACCCGCCTTGGACTCCCAAAGTGCTGGGATTATAGACGTGAGCCACCGTACCTGGCCTCCTTCCATTTAAAAATGGTTTTTAAGAAAAAATTTCAGGTTGGTGATCAAATCAACTGACTGATGAGTACCAATCAGAACAGTCAGACAAGGAAAAGGTTAACCCTCCAGCCTGACAGTCAAAACCACGAAGATAATAAGATTAATGCATGAATTTATTACAAGATAATAACAATCAGGAAATATTTGACTGAGGGTACCAAGGAAAAATATTTTAGATTTGTAACAAAAGGTTTCAAGGTTTGATATGTTTTCGTTTCATTCCACAGAAGGTAATATACTGAAGTGACTAAGAATATGGATTTTACAATCAGGAAGACCTGGATCCAAATTCTGACCTGAACCCATACTTGCTGGCTGTGACTTCAAGGAAGTGGCTTACCCGTTCTGAGGGTTCATATCTTCTTACCAAAAAATAAAGATAATATTTGTGACTTCAAAGTGTTGCTGTAAGGATTAAACGGGATAATATATGTAAAGAAATTAGTACAGAGTTTGACACCCAGTTAACATTCAATAAATGGGCCAGGCATGCTGGCTCACACCTGTAATCCCAGCACTCTGGGAGGCCGAGGTGGGAGGATCACTTGAGGCCAGGAGTTTGAGACCAGCCTGGCCAACATGGTGAAACCCTGTCTCTATTGAAAATACAAAAATTAGCTGGATGTGGTGGTGTGCGCCTGTAATCCCAGCTACTCAGGAAGCTGAGGCAAGGGAATCAGTTGAACCTGGGAGGTGGACGTTGCAGTGAGCCAAGATTATGTCACTGTACTCCAGCCTGGGTGACAGAGCAAGACCCTGCCTCAAAAAAAAAAAAAAAAAAAAAAAATTCAATAAATGCAGCAATTATTTTTATTTATTATTCAACACATTAGAATGACTTCAGGATTTAACTACTTAGAGTTGCTTAAAGCAGAACACCAACTTAATAACCTGTACCCTTGCTGTAATTATAAAACAGAAAATCTGGCATAAAGGAAGAGCTCAGTAAATATGTATTGAATGAACACAGACAAAACACAAGAAAATTCACAACACTTCTGTCCTATTGTTGGGAAGGTTTCCTATCTAAGGCAAGGAATATCTTTACATTTATCTCTTAATATCTACTTCCATGATACTGATTTCTGTAAGGATAGTCTTGAGAATGCCATTCATTCTGGCTAATCAGTAACATATCTGAGTGCTTATACTTGCCAGGTGCTGTCCTAGGAACTAACCTTTGATAATTCTCGCAATGCTATATAACAGGTAATAGTATTACTCTATTTCATAGACAGAGAAAAGTGAAATAACTTGCCCACACAGTTAATGTGGAGAGAAATTTCTCTCTGGTCTCAGTATCAGAACAGTTGATATGTTCTTATTTTAAAGTCAATGTGAATCATGTTTTCCTTTTTATCCTGGTTACTGGAAAGCTTATAGTCAAGTTTGTGGGCCTCTTCTAGAATAGGAGACATTATGACGTACACTTTTCATACTAACCTTACTTTTCTTAAAAGAAAGTTTAGGCTTTCTTTTACTTTCTTCTTTAATTTTAATTTTTCAGAAAGTTTTTACTTTTGTCTCACTGACTGTACTTTTTATGACTTTCTGAAATCCCTTCTTGAAAAAGGCAAGATTTTAAAAAATGGCATTGGACATCTAGGCTGTTTCATTTTTTGTCTATGATAAATACCACTCGATAAACTTTTTCTGAACTTAATTTTTCATCATTATTTTAGGAATTAATCCCTAGAAACAAAATTTTGAAATATAAATTATGGGCTCTTAAAATTTTATTGTGAAATATTTGACATATACATAATACTACATATAAGACAAGTTATGAAGCGTAATAAAACAAACACCACGAGCCTCCCACTTACCCTGAGAAAGGAAGCACCAGTACTCCATTTGAAACCCATGCCCTACCTCCCTTTTCTAGTACATTATTATTATTATTATTATTTTTAGATAGAGCCTCGCTCTGTTGCTCAGACTGGAGTGCAATGGCATGATCGGGCCTCACTGCAACCTCCACCTTCCAGGTAAAAGCAGTTCTCCTGCCTCAGCCTCCCGGTAGCTGGGACTACAGGCATGTGCCACCACACCTGGCTAATTTTTGTATTTTTAGTAGAGACGGGGTTTCACTCCATTGGCAGGCTGGTCACGGACTCCTGACCTCAGGTGATCCGCCTGCCTCAGCCTCCCAAAATGCTGGGATTACAGGCGTGAGCCACCATGCCTGGCCTATTATTTTCAATAGTTTAAAACAGAAGTTTGTATTCCTAAACAATATACTGTTTACTTTTGCTTCCTTCCACACTTTATAAAATGGTATCACACTGGATATATTCTTTTGCAATTTGTTTTTTTTAATCCACATTATATTTTAAGGATTCCTACATGTTACAACATTTAGCTGTGCTTCTTTCATGTTTACTGTTATAGATTTCTACTGCTTTAAATATACCTTTCTCTCTCTCTCTCTCTCTCTCTCTCTCTCTCCATCCATGCATCCATCCATCTATTCTTTGAGATGGAGTCTTGGTCTGTCACCCAGGCTGGAGTGCAGTGGTGTGACCTTGGCGCGCTGCAACCTCTGTCTCCCGGGTTCAAGTGATTCTCATGCCTCAGCCTCCTGAGTAGCAGGGATTGAGGCGAGCATCACCACGCCAGCTAATTTTTGCATTTTTAGTAGAGACGGGGTTTCGCCATCTTGCCCAGGCTGGTCGCAAATTCCCGGCCTCAAGTGATCCTCCCACCTTGGCCTCACAAAGTGCTGGGATTATGAGTGTAAGCCATTGTGCCCAGCTTCTACCACTATGTATGTATCAGTTTTCCTACAAATGGACGTCTCCATTATTGTCAGCTGTTTGCTATTATGAACAATGCTGTTATGAACATTTTTAGGTAAGTGCGCTGGTGAAAGAAGAACAAGAGTTCTGAGACTAGGGTGTATACCTGGACGTGGAACTGCTGGCTTTCAAGATAATGCCCAATAATTTTGCAAAATAATCACACTAACACTTTTTATCTGCTATGTATAAGAATGCCCACTGCTTTGCATCATCAGCAGCACTTAGTATTGTCAGTTTTTATTTTTTGCCAGTCTCTTGGGTCTAAAAATGGTAGAGATAAACTATTTAATGCTTCCGATGTATTTTGCCAAATTAATTTCCAGAAAGATGTATCAATTTGCAATCCCACTAGTATATATGAGAATATACATTTCTTAGGATCCTTAACAAAATCAAACATAATAAAAAATTTTTGCTACAGGAAAAGTGACAACTCATTTTAATTAGTATTTCTTTGATTACTAGGTTGACCATTTTTCTAACATATGTAGTGCTCATTTATATTTCTTCCTCTGTGAATTTTTTATGTTCTTTGTCTATTTTTAAAAATAGCAATGTTGATATTTGTCTCATTAGCTTAAGATTAAAAATATTTGTTTTTTGTTAACGTATTGCTTTTTTTTTTTTTTTTTAATTTGAGACAGGGTCTCACTCTGTCACCCAGGCTGCAGCACAATGGTATGATCAACGCTTACTGCAGCCTCAACTTCCTTGGCTCAAGCAATCCTCCCACCTCAGCCCCCTGAGTAGCTAGGACTACAGGCATGTGCCACCATGCCCAGGTATGTTTTTAAAAATTTTAATACAAATAAGTATAAAAACTAAATTTTCATTTTATAGAGACGGGGTTTTCCTCTGTTGCCCAAGATAGTCTCAAACTCCTGGCCCCAAGTGATCCTCCCACTTTGGCCTCCCAATGTGCTGGGATTACAGGCATGAGCCACCATGCCTGCCAATTTTTTTTGCCCAGTGTATCAGCCCATTTGCATTGCTATAAAGGAATACCTGAAGCTGGGTAATTCACAAAGAAAAGAGGTTTATTTTGGTTCTGCAGGCTGTAGGGGAAGCATGATGCCAGCCTCTGCTTCTGGTGAGGGCTTCAGGGAGTTTACAGGGATGGTGGAAGTTGAAGCAGGAGCAGGCATATCACATGGTGAGAGTGAAGAAGAGAGAGGGGGAAGGTTCCAAGTTGTTTTGAAAAACCAGCTCTCATGTGAACTACGAGAGCAAGAACTCATTCATTACTATGGGGACGGCACCAAGCCATTCACGAGGGATCCACTCCCAGGACCCAAACACCTCCCACTAGGCCCAGCCTCTAACATTGGGGGTCACACTTCAACATGAGATTTGTAGAGGACGAATATCCAAACCATATTACTCAGTTTGCCCATCTGTTAATATTGTTTAGGTCTGTTTTATGTGTGGAAATTTAAAATCTTTATTGTAGTCAAATGTGTGGATCTTTTTCTTTTTCTTTTTTTTTTTGAGATGGAGAATCACCCAGACTGGAGTGCAGTGATGTGATCTTGGCTTTCTGCAACCTTTGCCTACCGTGTTCAAGTGATTCTCCTGCCTCAGCCTCCTGAGTAGCTGGGATTACAGGTCTGTGCTACCATGCCCAGCTAATTTTTGCATTTTTTAGTAGAGATGAGGTTTCACTATGTTGGCCAGACTGGTCTTGAACTCCTGACCTCAGGTCATCCTCCTGCCTTGGCTTCCCAATGTGTTGGGATTACAGGCGTGAGTCACTGGCACCTGGCCTGTGGAACTTTTTCTTCACAACTTGTTTTTTTTTGAGACAGAGTCTCGCTCTGTTGCCCAGGCTGGAGTGCAGTGGCACAATCTCGGCTCATCACTGCAACCTCCATCTCCCGGGATCAAGTGATTCTCCTGCCTCAGCCTCCCAAGTAGCTGGGATTACAGGTGCATGCCACCATGCCCGGCTAATTTTTGTATTTTTAGTAAAGACAGGGTTTTACTATGTTGGTCAGGCTGGTCTCGAACTCTTGACATCGGGTGATCCACCCGCCTCAGCCTCCCAAAGTGCTGGGATTACAGGTGTGAGGTACCATGACCAGACTACAACTTCTTTCATTGGCTTATATTCTAGGGAATCTTTCCTCATTAGATAAGAAGGTAATTAAATATTGACCTACAGTTTCTTTATTTTAAACAAGGAAACTTAACTTAAAATATTGAAACACCTCAATATCAATCAATGATGATGATTAAATCCTTAGAACAAAACAGCAGATCATCAGCTCAGTTTGCTTTAAAAAGTCCTCCAGTACCCTGACTTTAACTTTTCTGAATGCTTGGGAATTTGGAATAGAATGGGGGCATCTACCTCTAAGTTAATCACATTCCCCTTGTGGAGGGAATAATCTTGAGTAAATCCAGTCCATTTACTTTTTTTTTTTTTTTTAAACCAGTTTAAATGTATGTCATTAGGTATGGAGAGATGGAGAAAGTGGGAAATAATAATTCAGTTCCAAAGCAAAGAAGGCCTAAACGGGCCATTTTCCTTACTTAGAAAAATTCTCTAGATGGTTAAAGAACCATCCATATTCTATTATTTATAATGGCAAACATTTACACAGCACTTATTACGTTCCAGAGCCTATACGAAGTGCTTTCCATCAACTCAGAGAGCATTTTAAATTACATAAAACTTGTTGGTTATCTTTCCTTCAGACCTTGATCAATAAGAACAAGACTTAAACTCTGGCAGAATTAACTGCTATTTAATATTCTAACCAATCTATGAAGTTAATGTTTCTACATGAAATTGCTAAAAATTTCACGACATTTTCCCTTTTAGATGACTCTTCAGCAAGCAGAAGTTCTTAATATATCCAATTTCTGCTTTCAATAACATCAAAAAACCCTAGTCTTGTGTTACATACTTCTCTAAGATTTAGAAGGCCCAACATTATTCAGAGTTCAAGGACATTCTTCTTTTCATATGAGATTTTAAGAGTTTTGGAAACAGAGAGACGTCTGTTAGAACAAAATATAACAGCTCCAATTTTAGGAGTTAAGAACCAAGGACTAATTGCAGTAGGAAAGCAAACTGCTATTTTCTGTCACCTGAGTGTCAGTTTGCTTTCCTGTAACTCCATCAAAGAGCACTCTGGGATCTATTGCTTAGATAAAAATATTAATATAACACATTCCCACACTCTTTTTGTCCTAGCATTGCTGACAGCTTATCAGTATTCATAAGAGAGTTGGAGATTTAGCTTGTTAATATACTCAACACCTAAAGACCCCTATACCAGGTTTGACATGCTGATTTTTCCTAAAGATGTGGCAAATTGTGAAAAGCAGTAATGAATGTGAAAAGCTGTTAGGAAGTAATGATAATAATTAACATATAGGATTTACTTCGGGCTTAGCAATCCATAGTTGATTATCTCCTCATGACTGTGAGTAACTGAATAAATAAAAATAAAAATGAAGAAATAAAGGCCAGGTATGGTGGCTCATGCCTGTGATCCTAGCACTTTTGGAGGGAAGGTGAGGGTACGGCTTGAGGCCAGGAGTTAGAGAATAGCCTGGGCAGCACAGTGAGACCCTGACTCTACAAAAATTTAAAAATTAGCTGGGCATGGTAGCACGTGCCTATAGTCCCTGCTACTTGGGAGGCTGAAGTGAGAAGATCACTTGAGTCCAGAAGTTCAAGGCTGCAGTGAGCTATGATCATGCCACTTCACTCCAGCCTGGGACACAATGAGACCCTCTCTAAAAAAAAAAAAAAAAGAAAGAGAAAAGAAAAGGAGGGGGGCATGTTCCAAGATGGCTGAATAGGAATAGCTCTAGTCTGCAGCTACCAGCATGATCGATGCAGGAAACGAGTGATTTCTGCATTTCCAATTGAGGTATCTGGTTCATCTCACTGGGACTGGTTGGACAGTGGGTGCAGCCCAAGGAGGGTGAGCTGAAGCAGGGCAGGGCGTTGCCTCACCTGGGAAGCGCAAGGGGTCAGGGGATTTCCCTTTCCTAGCCAAGGGAAGCTGTGACAGAGTACCTGGAAAAACGGGACACTCCCACCCAAATACTGCGCTTTTCCCAAGGTCTCAGCAACTGGCAGACAAGGAGATTCTCTCCTGTGCCTGGCTCAGCGGGTCCTACACCCATAGAGCCTTGCTCACTGCTGGCGCAGCAATCTGAGATCAAACTGTGAGGCGGCAGCCTGGTTAGGGGAAGGGCATCTGCCATTGCTGAGGCTTCAGTAGGTAAACAAAGTGGCTGGGAAGCTTGAAATGGGCGAAGCCCACTACAGCTCAACAAGGCCTACTGCCTCTAGATTCCACCTTTGTGGGCAGGGCATAGCTGAACAAAAGGCAGCAGACAACTTCTGCAGACTTAAATGTCCCTGTCTGACAGCTCTGAAGAGAGCAGTGGGTTCTCCAAGCACAGCATTTGAGCTCTGAGAATGGACAGACTGCCTCTTCAAGTGGGTCCCTGACCCCTGTGTAGCCTAACTGGGAGACACCTCCCAGTAGGGGCCGACAGACACCTCACATAGGTGGCTGCCCCTCTTGGGGCAGATGCTTCCAGAGGAAGGATCAGGCAGCAATATTTGCTGTTCTGCAGCTTCCGCTGGTGATTCCCAGGCAAACAGCGTCTGGAGTAGATCTCCAGCCAACTCCAAGAGACCTCCTGTCTCAGCCTCCTGAGCAGCTGCGACTACAAGCATGAGCTATCATACTCGTTTAATTTTTGTATTTTTGGTAGAGATGGGGTTTTGTCATGTTGGCCAGGCTGGTCTCAAACTTCTGACCTTAGGTGATATGCCTGCCTCAGCCTCCCAAAGTGCTGGCATTACAGGCATGAGCCACAGCACCTGGCCTGTCCTTTGTTTTTTGAAAATAGTTTTCTCTTTCTCACCTTACAGACTACTATCTATGTGAGAGTCTTCGCTTTTTTTTTTTTTTGAGACAGGCTCTTGTTCTGTCCCCCAGGCTGGAGTGCAGTGGTGCAATCTCAGCTCACTGCAACCTCCACCTCCCAGGTTCAAGAGATTCTCCTGTCTCAGCCTCCCTAGTAGCAGGGATTACAGGCGTGGGCCACCACACCTGGCTAATTTTTGTATTTTTAGTAGAGATGGCCAGGCTGGTCTTGAACTCCTGTGCTCAGGTGATCCACCTGCCTTGGCCTCCCAAAGTGTTGGGATTACAGGCGTAAGCCACCGTGCCCAGCAGCCTTGCAATGTTTACTCTGTCTGTGTCGCACACAGAGCTGGGCCACACTGTGTGTGCTCAATAAATAATTGTGGTTAACTGGTTAAATCTCTGCCTCGTTTAGAAAGTCACCTACCCACTCTGTATTAATCATCTAACAGGAGCACAAGACACACTTTCCAGTCAACACTCTTAAATACCTACAGAGAGACTGTGATACTTCATTAGAATTGATAATTATTCCCAGAGGAGAAAATCCTAAAGCTGCTCCTGAACTTTCAAGGATATGATAGGCTGTGGGCTCTGCTACAAAACTCCATTTGCTCCTTTGCCTGAGTCTACTTATATATAAATTCTTAATAATATTCAGGTCACATCTAAGAGACTGAAAAACAAAACAAAACAAAAAAAAGCAAGTAAGTAAGTCAAGAAGCATGCAGGCAGGATAGGCAAATGTCAGACTTTGTAGGACAGGGTCTGAAACTATGCTGGAAGGATAAATTAGGTAAAAATGGCAGGTACATTTATTCATTCAAGTGAAAACCAACACATCTTATCAGTAAGGTTCCCCTTCTTCTGTCACTTGATTTTAGAAAACTCTACCGTATCTTCAATTTTCACAAAATTCATATCAGGGAAGACATCTGAAAATCACTATAGTCACACTTTAGCCCATTATGAAAATGAGAATGTTGATCAAAACACAGAGGGATACACTCATCTAAATTAGAAATCTGAATTGAAGGATCCATACTCAGCTGATGATATTTGTAGGAGTCCTTTCATTTAGTCGTCACTCACTAAAATTCTAGCTTGGTAGCTTCTGGGAAATACTTTTTGCAGCACAATATATTCCCTGTTTTTTGGCTCTCTGGAAAGATTAGGGGATTCTTCTTGCATCCAGATCAAAGCTGTTCATTATTTGGGGAATATAAATGAAGCTAGTACAGTGGCAAAAATATAAGATTTGCAGTTAGGCAGACTTGGGTTGTTTTTTTTCCTTGGTTATGTACCAACTGTGTACTTCTGGGCAATTTTTAACCTTTCTAAGCCTCGGTTCCTTCATCTATAAAATCGGTATAAAAGAAGTACCTCCCTCTTGGGATTACTTTGAGGGTAAAGTTAGATAATAGATGTGAAACCATATAAAAGCCCCAATTTTAGGAGATAAGAACCAAGGACTAATTGTAGTCCTAATTCATCTTTCTTAAGATGTATTTCCTTTTTTTTTTCTTCCACATTTTAGTATCTCTGAAATCTGTAGGCTTCTTAAAATCGCTATTGGCTATGGAGCAGTTGGCACTGCTTTCACTGACTGTACAAGTATGTCAGAGCTTGCAGAATGCGTGTCAGTAGCTTGGAAGAAAATCTCAGCTAAAAATGGATTATTCTTTTCAGAAATGCTGCACCACCAATGCTCTTGAAGGCTCGGAGAACAATATTGTATGGAAAAACATAGACTTTCATGATTCAGAGTCAAAGGAAATTCAGAGGAGTTGGATCCTGAGTATGAAGAAATTTTAGACCAATTTATTTATTTTGTTTATATGTATGTACAAGAATGCCATAAAATAAAAATCTAAGCCTAATGGAGTATTTTTATTTTGTTTTGTTTTTTTGAGATGGAGTGTCACTCACTCTGTCACCCCGCAGGCTGGAGGGCAGTGGCGTGATCTCGGCTCATTGCAACCTCTGCCTCTCGGGTTCCAGTGATTCTCCTGCCTCAGCCCCCTGAGCAGCTGGGATTACAGGTGTCCGCTACCGTGCCTGGCTAATTTTTGTTTTTAGTAGAGACAGGGTTTCACCCTTTGGGCTAGGCTGGTCTTGAACTCCTGACCTCAAGCGATCCACCTGCCTCGGCCTCCCAAAGTGGCAAGATTACAGGTGTGAACCACCATGCCCAGCCCTAAGGGAGTACTTTAACAGATATTAACTAAACATTTTTAGTGTAAAGCATTTTTGTCATGGTTTGCTCAATAGCATTTTTTCTTTCTTAGTGATTAATAAAATAATAGTGTCTCAAACCAATGTTTCTTTTAGATTCAATGAAATATGGCAGTAGAATGCCTGGCACTTACCAAGAGCTCAGTAAATGTTGGCTGCTATTAATAATGATAGTAAGAACAATGAACAAAAGCTACAAGTAATAAGTTTGTGGTCACACTTGCTTCTGTTAACTTCAGCTCTATTTAAAAGAAATAAACGTTCTGTTTTCTACAAAGACAATAAAAAATAAGATTGAGAAAGGAAAGAAAAACTATAAGTAATTCTCTTAATCCTCTCCTTTCTGTGCTTCACTGCACATTTTGCATGTTTATAAGAAGAGAAAAGACATGTGCAAGACTGGAACTATGCTTAGAGCATGGAAAGTTGAATTATAAACTCTTTCTCCCTGTAAAAACCAGATTTCTGCAAAGGTTTATGGAAACAGGAGCAGTAGGGATAAACTATAAGGCCTGAAGTTACTATGTATGGGACACAAATTAATAGGTTGAGGGATAATAATGTACAAACCGCTTCCGATTCACTCTCTTATTTGAGTCTTATAATAACCTTTGAAGTAGGCATAATAGCTACTGCCTAGAGGGGCCTGGGATTTAAAGAGATAATAGGACAACACCAAGATCACAACACAGGCTACAGGGTTTTAAAATTACTCTATACAGATGTATATTATTGGCATGATTATAGTCATGACAAAATTGTATATTACTGTTTCTATGAATGACTTAACAAGTCCATGATTACAGACTGACTATAAGTATACATATATATTCCTAATAAAAAGAAGAAAAAGAAAACATAGGTAGGCAATTATATGTTAAACTGCTAGTTTATAACCAGGAGGCAATATTGTTAAAAATAGTTACTACTTGAAGTTTTCTATAGGAACAATTTCACAGATGCAATATATGAAAAAATCATTGGTGTACAGGCAGAAAAGTTTAAAAAAAAGATATGAAAAAATCAATTGTGCGTCAGTTAGAAAAATGGCCACGTTCAATGAATCCATCATGAAAAGTCTTGCTATGCTCCACAAAAGCTGGTGAGTTTAACTGAGAGGAACAGAGGTCTATTATATTAGAACGATAAAACAGTTAAGGTTATATCTGCCTTTACCTGGATGAACTGAGCTAAATTATAAAGTTGCATATTCTCAAATTTCTGCCTACACTAAAAACCTACATTTTGAGGACACTATCTCTAAAATTAGTAACACATTATTCTTCAGTCTCCAGAGCTCAAATCCCAGTTGATCTCACTTTTTGTGATGATCCACCCCTTCTTTGATTGGCTTAATCTTATCCATTTTAATTCTCACCATTCAGAAAGCCATTGCATAGGTGATAAGCTCATTCTCATTGGGTACCATGGAAAAAGTTTTTATATGTGTGTGTGTGTGTATTTTTTTTTTTTTTTGAGACAAAGGCTTGCTCTGTTGCCCAGGCTCACTGCAACCTCCACCTCCTGGTTCAAGTGATTCTCCTGCCTCAGCCATCTGAGTAGCTAGGATTACAGGCACACACCACCAAGCCCAGCTAATTTTTGTATTTTTAGTAGAGACAGGGTTTCACCATGTTGCCCAGGCTATTCTGGAACTCCTGACTTCAAGTGATCCACCCACCTTGGCCTCCCAAAGTGCTGCAATTACAGGCATGAGCCACTGCACCTGGCCAAGTTAATATTTTTTAATACACTAAACATTACATTGGAAAGTGCCCAGTTTTTAGAAAAGGGAGAGCTAGAGATTGAAATACAATATACAGAAATTAGAATTCAGATTAAGTTGACTGACAAGCATTAGGAAAAATGCAAGAAAGATTGGGGGACTGAGGCTCAACAACATGTAGCTTAAGGAAGCTTTAATACAAAAGGTGAGAACAGTCCAAACACAGGCAGGTGAGTGGCAAAGGATCTAATGGGCCACACTGTATCACTATCATTCTCCTTTCATAAAAAAAAAAGAAAATATCTTTCACTCTAAGAACAGGAAAACCATGAAGTCCTTTTATGATAATAATTGTAAAAAAAAAGCCAGGAAGAAAATTTGCAAGATTTCTTTTACAGTGCTGTAACCTATTGGTTAATTACTATAAGTTTAGCTGTCCCTTGCTAGACAATTAAACTTTGTTCGTTTCGTTTTGGTTGTTTGAGACAGGGTCTCACCCAGGCTGGAGTGCAGTGGTGCTATCATGGCTCACTGTAGCCTCAACCTCCTGGGCTCAGGTGATCTTCCTGCCTCAGCCTCCGGGGTAGCTGGGACTACAGGCCTTTGCCTCCATGACCAGCTAATTAAAAAATTTTTTTAGTCTGGGCATGGTGACTCATGCCTGAAATCCCAGCACTTTGGGAGGCTGAGGAGGGCGGATCACATGTCAGGAGTTTGAGACCAGCGTCTCAAACTCCTGACACACACAAAAAAATACAAAAATAAATACAAAAAAAAAATACAAAAAATATATATATAAAAAAATAAAAATAAAAAAATACAAAAAAAAAAAAAGAGAGAAAATAACTAACTAATGTTAACATCTTCAGCCAGGCACAGTGGCTCATGTCTGTAGTCCCAGCACTTTGAGAGGCCTAAGCAGGAGAAGCAGAAAAGAACCTGTTTGGCACTGATACCTTCAGTCACCTCTATTCCCACAATCACTGTCAGAAACATCATCTCATCTGAGCACCTCTCTCCATCTCCACCACCATTCTCGTCTTTTGCTTGGACTACTTTACTTGCCGCCTAACTGCGTGATTCATCTCAATCACTCTTAACTAAGAGCCTTTGCACCGCTATTGATTTCCCTGGAGCTCTCTTCCTTCTCCTTCACCTAGTTACCTTGTTTTTATCCCTTGGAGCTCACTTAAACCTCACTCATATCAAGCAAGCTTTTCCTGCTTCACCACCTCTCCACCCCTAATTAGATCACTCCTAATTAGATCACATTTTTGTTACACATTTCCAAAGGACTCTACTTTTTTTTTCAAATCACTTAATTACATAGTCATTTTACTGTTTGTTAAATACCTGTCTCTCTGCAAACACTCCCTGAGAACTTTCACGAGAGAGTGTTGGGCCCGCCATTATTTCCTTAGCGCCTGGCAGAGACAGAGCACAAACCAGATTTTCAGGAAATAGTGTTGAATTAGTAAATATCAGATGTGGACGAAAGCCTGGTAAAGGTACACATACATGTTGATGCCCACTCCCTCTCCAGCTCTCTGTGGCACCTTATGGTCTAGTATATTAGGCATATTTTGGGGTATCAGCCCTGCTTTCAACAATTCGGTCTTCTCCAGGATTCTGCCCACTCCACTTCCCAAACATATGTGGGAACTCCTAAAAGCCATGTTTGTAAATTTGAGGTTCGATGTAGAGACAAACCAATATACTTAAGCATGAAACATTCCTCATTAGCTGTTTTAAAAATGAAAAAGTATCAGAAAATTAAGAAGTATCATTTATGTCTCTTCAGTTGCTTTTTAAGAAACCTTAATTAACTTGATGATTAGAAAGAAAAAAAAATAAAAATAAAAAAACACTTTAGTGCTGCAGGATTTAAAACATAACCTGACTTAATGGTCTCTCTGTGGTACTCTAGGAAACATAGCGGCTGCAGTGGCTCATGCCTTTAATCCCAACACTTTGGGAGGCCAAGGTGGGAGGACTGCTTCAGCCTAGGAGGTCAAGAGCAGCCTGGCCGACATAGTGAGACCCTGTCTTTACAAAATTTTTTTTCTTTTTTTTTTTTTTGAGACAGAGTCTTGCTCTGTTGCCCAGGCTGGAGTGCAGTGGTGCAATCTAGGCTCAGTGCAACCTCTGCCTCCTGGGTTCAAGCAACTGTTGTGCCTCAGCCTCCTGAGTGGCTGGGATTACAGGCACCTGCCACCATGCCTTGCTAATTTCTGTATTTTTAGTAGAGACAGGGTTTCGCCATGTTGGCCAGGCTGGTCTTGAACTCCTGACCTCAGGTGATCTGCCCACTTCGGCCTCCCAAAGTGCTGGGATTACCAGTATGAGCCACTGCGCCAGGCCAGTTAGTTATTTTCAATTTCATCCCTTTACTACAACTCGAATTCTCACTTTTCCTCCTCTAGCTGTCAGGAAGCTGGGAGGCAATAACAAGCCTCAAATCATCTAGGGAGGATACATGCTATCTATGGCCTTGCCATACCAGAGAAGACTACCATATAAATATGAGGCCAAGATTATATATCACATTGTTTTCAGTTTGGAGGCAGAGAAGTTAAACAGTATATTAAATCAGAGCCACCTAACTGAATACACTAAAAATGATGCCACCATGGTAACGTAATGAGGAAATGGCACATTCTTCTGTCACATTCCGGCAGAGAGAGGCAGGTATTTCAAACACAGTCATGTGCCACATAACAATGTTTTGATCACCGAGACTGCACAGATGATGGTGTATATGTTTAGATACACAATTACCTACTGTTGTGTTGCAAATGCCCTGATGGTATCCAGCACAGTAACATACTTGACAAGTTTGTAGCCTCAGAGCAACAGGCGGTCTAGGTTTGTGTAAGCACACTCTATGATGTTTGCATAATGAAATCGCCTAATAATGCATTTCTCAAAATGTATTCCTATTGCTAGGCAATGCATACTATATTCGAAGCTATCTCATAAATAGGGTTTGACATATACTAATTATAGCCTGGCAGTATTCATTTACTAAAATCATGTAACTGTTACTCCCCTCTCAAGATCTGCCCTGTCGAGTCCTGACAGATGGACCTAGTGACTGTTGAAAATCTGAGTGGGAAGGTGAGTCTTTTTCGGATGACCTCTATACAGCAGATCTGGAGGAGACTGGAAGGGTGTGTGTCCCATTACGCCAGTTTGAAATTAATTATGTTTCACTAGGCAGAGGAGGCTCCTGGGCCCAGTTGACCAAGTGTGTGTAAAATGTGATTAGCTTTAGGGAATAAATGATTACATGTGCAAATAAATGGGCTTAGTATACTCACCACATCAAGCAACTCCACAATTTATTATTTTTCTTTGGCAGAAATTGAATGTAAAACCACATTAACCTCACATTTGAGGTTATAAATATCCACAAGTGAGGAAAACCAAAGACATTGTTCCCCCAGCTATCCTAACCCTGTTGGATGATAAATATATATTAAAAGTGAACTATAAAACTTAATTCAAATCCACAGTTAGTACAAGAATATACCACAATATTCTTTATGACAAGCTGTGGAGCTATTACACTAGCAGAGTTTTAATTAACCTTTCCAGGTGGAGGAAAAAAGACTCACAGGCTCTTTGAAGCCAGTAAAAGACAAGATCAGTAAACCAAGCAGTACAATTTCCAGAGCATTGGAAAAATCCCAACATTACTTTATTTTACTTATTTATTTATTTTTGAGATGAAGTTTTGCTCTTGTTGCCCAGGCTGGAGTGCAATGGCACATTCTTGGCTCACTGCAACCCCCGCCTCCCGGGTTCAAGCGATTCCCCTGCCTTAGCCTCCCAAGTAGCTGGGATTACAGGCTTGCACCACTACACTG
>NW_012113141.1:5734537-5738369 GCF_000951035.1 Colobus angolensis palliatus
AAAAAAAAAAAAAAAAGATCAAAGTTCATTAGACCAAAGAAATAAAAAATTCAGACACCAACAGGGCTCTCATTAAGTGACACATTATTCAAGTGTTTTAATATATTATCATGTGTTCTCTGTATCATGAAAATAAAATCCTTGAATCTGGAGTAAAAAGTTATCTATTAAGTTTTTTAGACACTATCAATGTATTACAGTGGAAATTTCCCAAGTTTATTATAAAGTATCACAGAAAATAAGCTACAAGATACTGCCATGATGGATACTAAATTTCCAAGTGATATTAATAGACATTTGTCTCAAATTGAGGGAACAATTTAAAAGCTGGAAATGAAACATATCTTTCTGGCTGTAAAATGGCATTTATTTAAAATGTTCAATACTTCTGCTACTAATGGCAACAATAAACCATGGTGCATAGCACAATAGGGACTAAATAAACCTCTATACCCTGAAAAAAAAAAGGTCTGAAATAAAGTCACCACTGGGTAGCAAGATAAACTGCTAGCATGGTCTTTGCAATGAGTCTAACACTATGATGCTGGAACTGGTTTTGAAACAGCCCTTCTGAGGCCAATCCTATAATCTGGGGAAGGTGGTGAGTATGTATGCCACTGTGCTTGGCCAATTTATTTATTTTTTTTGGTAGGAGAGATGGGTCTCACTATGTTGCCCAGGCTGGTCTAGAACTCCTAGACTCAAGTGATCCCCCCACCCTGGCCTCCTGATGAGCTTTCCTCATCAATTCAAAAGCTGCAAAGGAGGACACATTTCTCTGGAGACAGAAGGGGCTGGGACTGGAATACAGCAAGCAGTGGATAGTTTGGATCATAAGGATATGTAGCTGGGTGCTGGTGACACAGGGGAAACTACTGATCTACAGTGCTGGAATACTACTAGGAAGCAAGTGTCTTCTGGGAAGGAAGGGCATGAGGCTGCAACTCTCTATTCACTAGACTCAAGGCTAATGAATCATGTGGGGGAGGATTGTGGTGACTTTGAATAGCACCGGTGGGTAGAGAAAGGCAATGACGTCTGAAATAAAATCACCACTCGGTAGCAAGATAAACTGCTGGCATGGTCTTTGCAATGAGTCTAACATTCTGATGCTGGAACTGGTTTTGACACAGCCCTCCTGAGGCCAATCCTATAATCTGAGGAAGGCAGTGAGTATGTATAGGAGGTAACCTGTATATGAATATTCCCAATGTTCCCCTACTCCTTGTGTAATCCCCTTCCACAATGGACCAGAAGTGATCTGTAACCAAAAGGATAAGGCAGAAGTGATGGAATGCCACTTCTGAGATCAGATTATACAAGACAGTGTGGCTTCCCTGTTGGCTGTGCTGTGGGAAGCCAGCTGCCAGGTCATGAGAGCCCTATGAAGAGGTTCATTAAGGGAGGAACAGGAGCCTACTGCCTACAGCCACGTGAGAGAGCTGAGAATAGGATCGCCCCGCCTAGTCAAGCTTTTAGAAGACTACAGTCTCATGAGAGACAGTCAGAATTGCCCAGCTAAGCCACTTCTAGGTTCTTATCCCTTAGAAACTATGTGATACAATAAATGTTAGCTGTTTTAAAATATCTTTTAGGGTAATTTCTTTCTTTTCCTTTTTTTTTTTTTTTTTTTTTTTGAGACAGGGTCTTGCTCTGTCACTCAGGCTGGTATGCAGTGGCAAGATCACAACTCACTGCAGTTTCAACCTCCCAGGCTCAAGCAATCCTCCCACCCCAGCTTCCCAAGTAGCTAGCACTACAGGGACGCACCACCATGCCTGGCTCATTTTGTGTGTGTGTGTGTTTTGTTTGTTTGTTTTTGGTAGAAATGAGATCTCACTATGTTGCCCAGAGTGATCTCAAACTCCTGGGCCCAAGTGATCCTTCTGCCTTAGCCTCCCAAATTGATGGAATTATAGGCATGAGCCACTGAGCCCAGCCTAGGGTAATTTCTTATGCAATAATAGGTTATTAACACAGTTGTAGAGCTCTTATTTTAGAAGGAGTGGGTTAGAAACTGTCTTACTTCCTACTGGTTTTTTTTGTTTTGTTTTTTTAAGAGACAGGGACTTACTCTGTTACCCAGGATGGCATGCAGGGTGCAATCGCAGCTCACTGCGGCCTCAACTTCTTGGGCTTAAGCAATCCTCCTGTCTCAGCCTCCCAAGTAGATGGGACTACAGTAATGTGCCACCGTGCTTGGCCAATTTTTTTTTTTTGGTAGTAGAGATGGTTCTCGTTATGTTGCCCAGGTTGGTCTTGAACTCCTAGACTCAAGTGATCCTCCCACCCTGGCCTCCCAAAGTGCTGGGAATACAGGCATGAGCCATCACACCAGGGCTTACTTCCACTTTTAAGAACCACTAGTGCCTGAGGGAGCAACACCAACACCAAACTGGGGTCACAGAATGAGCCACATTATCTTGAACAAGTGTAACTGTTCAGTTAACCCTATTAGCTTTAATTCATCCCATATAGCATTTTACCAGAGAAAAAGGGGTGAGAGGGAGAGGGAAAGAGAGAAAGAGTGGGGAGAGAGACAGAGAGAGAGAGAAAGAGAGATAGTCGCCACCACCACCACAACAAAAAAACACCAAATGGTACAGTAATTCCACTACAGCAAATAAGCTGCTTCCAAAATTTCTGAGTTTGCTGTTTGCCCAACCTTAATAGCAAAAGAATTCCATGAAAAGTATTTCTAGGCCGGGCGTGGTGGCTCACGCTTGTAATCCCAGCACTTTGGGAAACCGAGATGGGTGGACCATCTGAGGTCAGCAGTTCAAGACCAGCCTGGCCAACATGGTAAAACCCTGTCTCTACTAAAAACAGAAATTATCCAGGCGTTGTGGCATGTGCCTGTAATCCCAGCTACTCAGGAGACTGAGGCAGGAGAATCGCTTGAACCTGGGAGACAGAGGTTGCAGTGAGCCAAGATCATGCCACTGCACTCCAGCCTGGGCAACGAGTGAAACTCTGTCTCACATTAAAAAAAAAAAAAAAAAGGTTGTCATGGGCTGGGCACAGTGGCTCATGCCTGTAATCCCAGCACTTTGGGAGGCTGAGGCGGGTGGACCACCTGTGGTCAAGAGTTTGAGACCAGCCTGGCCAACATGGCAAAATCATGTCTCTATTAAAAATATAAAAATTAGCCAGGCACGGTGGTGCACCCCTGTAGTCCCAGCTATCCAGGAGGGTGAGGCAGAAAAACTGCCTGAACCTGGGAGGCGAAGGTAGCAGTGAGCTGAGATCACACCACTGCACTCCAGCCTGGGTGACAGAGCAAGACTCCATCTCAAAATAAATAAATAATATTAAAAAAAAAAAACAACTAATCACAGTCAAATTCAAGTTGACATACATCTACTGAGTGAGAAATGCTAGGAGTTTTGGGGAAAATGTAGTTCAGTATAAGCTGATAAGGGAATACCTAATAGATCTCAAAGTTTATCCCAATTACTTTGGTTAGTATCACAGATGAGTAAGATCAGAGTTTGCACCTAAGTGAATACTTGGAAATTACGTAAGAAGATAACCAAACAGTAGCGAGTTTCTGATTAAAAGATCAAAGTTTGGCCAGGCACAGTGACTCACGCCTGTAATCCCAGTACTTTGGGAGGCCGAGTTAGGCGGATCACCTGAGGTCAGGAGTTGGAGAACAGCCTGGCCAACATGGCGAAACTGTGTTTCTACTGAAAGTACAAAAATTAGCAGGAAGTGGTGGTGGGCGCCTATAATCCCAGCTACTCAGGAGGCTGAGGCAGGAAAAGCTTGAACCTGGGAGGCGGAGGTTGCAGTGAGCTGAGATCGTTCCACTGCACTCCAGCCTGGGCAA
>NW_012113141.1:5745117-5746574 GCF_000951035.1 Colobus angolensis palliatus
AAAAAAAAAAAGAAAAAATAGATAATAATATTAATAACAGCATATTAACACTTAGCAATGATGACTGCAACACTTTGTATTAATGTTATATGATGTCCAATAAAGAGAACATGACCAATATCCTATATTCAAGGAAACTACTTTAGTTTTTTCCTTGATTTCTGACACTGTGCTCCATAATATATCTACATGGAAATTTGGAAAATATTATCAAAACATCTCACTAATCAATATAATCCAGCACAATGAATTTAATATATATACCTCATTTATTTTTTCAATTGGGTATACTGGAAATCAATGCTTTGGGATTAAACCTCTGATCAACATGATGATTGTGAAGTTGGCAATATTCTGGAAGGCTTTCAAACTTTAAAGGGTAGAAAGCTGCAAAGAGTATTAAAACTGGACAGAGATGCCTGGAAGTATAGGTCAATGATTCTTCTAATAAGGCTTACACGGTCACAGAAGAATTCAAATTTGGTTCCTTTTTTTTTTTAAATAAATACAGGATCTCACTCTGTTGCTTAGGCTGGAGTCCAGTGTTGTGATCACGGCTCACTGCAGCCTCAGACCTCTCAGGCTCAATTGATCCAAACACCTCAGCCTCCCAAGTAGCTGGGACCACAGGTGCATGCCACTACACCCAGCTACCATTGTTTTGTATTTTTTTTGTAGAGACATTATCTTGCTGTGTTGCCCAGACTGGTCTCGAACTCCTGAGCTCAAGTGATTCGCCCGCCTTGGTCTCCCAAAGTTCTGGGATTACAGGCATGGGCCACTGAACCTAGCCTTCATTAAAAAAGGAACCCAGACTGGGTGTGGTGGCTCATGCCTGTAATCCCAACACTGTGCGAGGCAAAGGTGGTTGGATCTCCTGAGGTAAAGAGTTCGAGACCAGCCTGGCCAACATGGTGAAACCCCATCTCTACTAAAAATACAAAAATTAGCTGGGCGTGATGGCACACATCTATAGTCTTAACTACTTGGGAGGCTGAGGCAGGAGCATTGCTTGAACCCGGGAGGTGAAGGTTGCAGTGAGTGGAGATCACACCACTGCACTCCAGCCTGGGCCACAGAGTGAGACTCCATCTCAAAAACAAAAACAAAAACAAAAAATCAAAAAACCAAATAACCTTATTGTATATTGATTAGTTTATTAACAAATACTTATTGTGCACTTACTCCTGAAAACATTTTTTACAGCTGTCTCTTTACAACTTTATCTCACCAATACCAGTAATTTCCTGTTTCTTTCCCTTGTGCATCACGTCCTTAGCTGGATATGAGAGTGATCTGGCTGAGACCCATCCTTCTGATCTCTGGCCCATCCTGGCCCATTTACTTTGTTCTGTACAACTTAAATGTAAGGATAGCACTCTGTCCCTCACTTTCTTTTTTGCTTCAAGTAAATTATACATTGTACTTGAGTGAGCTCATTAATTCCCAATATATCA
>NW_012113141.1:5746624-5752025 GCF_000951035.1 Colobus angolensis palliatus
GCATTGCTTGAACCCGGGAGGTGAAGGTTGCAGTGAGTGGAGATCACACCACTGCACTCCAGCCTGGGCCACAGAGTGAGACTCCATCTCAAAAACAAAAACAAAAACAAAAAATCAAAAAACCAAATAACCTTATTGTATATTGATTAGTTTATTAACAAATACTTATTGTGCACTTACTCCTGAAAACATTTTTTACAGCTGTCTCTTTACAACTTTATCTCACCAATACCAGTAATTTCCTGTTTCTTTCCCTTGTGCATCACGTCCTTAGCTGGATATGAGAGTGATCTGGCTGAGACCCATCCTTCTGATCTCTGGCCCATCCTGGCCCATTTACTTTGTTCTGTACAACTTAAATGTAAGGATAGCACTCTGTCCCTCACTTTCTTTTTTGCTTCAAGTAAATTATACATTGTACTTGAGTGAGCTCATTAATTCCCAATATATCACCTGACTCCTATATGCTAATCATACCATATCTCTAATTGGACCAACATCACTGATTGCCAAATACATATATCCAATTGCCTCTAGAGAAAGCTATTGAGGTGCCTCATGAATACTTCAAACTCAAAATGTCCAAGAGAGAACTCAACACTTCTTTAAGCAAAACTACTTCTCCTCCTATGTTCTCTATCTCAGTGAATGGGATTACCTGAATTCTACTCTTTCATGCCAATTGCCAAACTGCCAGTTGCCAAATTGACTCCCTTTTCTCTCTCCCCTTTCCTAAGACTACCTTATGATTTTCTCCTTAAACAACTGCAATAACGATCTATTTTCCCTCTTTGCTAATCCATACTTTACAGTGTTGTTAGAGTGATCTTTCTAAAAATCCAAATCTGATCATACCACTTCTCACTTTATATCTTTCAATGGTTCCCTATAGCTTTTAGGATAAAGTGTCCAAATACCTACAGTGCACCATTCAAAATACTTCATGGCCTGGCTACTGCATGCTGTTTTTGTTTTCCAAAAGCACCATCTTTTTCCTTCCTTCTTTGCATTCGTGCTGTATTTCCCTAGAATGCACTTTTACTTCTTTAAAAAGATAGTTTGTAACCTAGAATGTACTTTTGTTTTTATTTTGCACAGCTCTTTCTCTCTCTCTCTCTCTCCCCCTCTCTCTCATGCTTAGAAATGACAGAACTAGTTTATATTTCATTAGTCATGTAGCTTTAATAAAAAAACACATTCATGTTAATGTGTAGCAGATCGATACAAAACAGATGAAGAGATTATGGGTGGGGAGGGAGAAAAGGCATCCAATAATAGGAAAAATGATGAGAAATAAAAGAGACTTGACAAATATTCATTTCTGTGCTGTTAAATGAATTCAGAGGATAATAACCTGACGTAATTTATGACCCTTTAAAGTGGTATTTGCTCAAAGTATGAATTCAAAAGGCTGCATATGATGCATAATTCATTCACGAATGACTGCAGAGCTGGCTCTGGCTCCTAGGACATTGGCTAGGACTGGCTCCTAGGAGACTTCCTAGACTCCTCCAAGGCTGGGTAGCAAGCCAGAAGACAGATCTATTTTTTTAAAATCTCTTTTTCTTCTAAGAAAGAAAAAAAAAATACATCTACTAGTTAACTGAGGCTAAGTTAGTTAAAAGAAGAAAAAAAAAAGCAAGCTTCTTTCCACTCATTAGCGCAGTCATCATGAGCAATCACTCTTTATTTTAAAATGTCCCTGGCCAGGCGTGGTGGCTCAAGCCTGTAATCCCAGCACTTTGGGAGGCCAAGACGGGCGGATCATGAGGTCAGGAGATCGAGACCATCCTGGCTAACACAGTGAAACCCTGTCTCTACTAAAAAATACAAAAAACTAGCCGGGCGAGGTGGTGGGCGCCTGTAGTCCCAGCTACTCGGGAGGCTGAGGCAGGAGAATGGCGTAAACCCGGGAGGTGGAGCTTGCAGTGAGCTGAGATCTGGCCACTGCATGCCAGCCTGGGTGACAGAGCGAGACTCCGTCTCAAAAAAAAAAAAAAAAAATGTCCCTAAGTTCCAAAGACCATAACTCTAAAAAGGCACCTGCAGCTAAAGATGGCTATAAGAGGTATAAAAATGAAAAGACCTACTCAGATACCCTGGACATCATTTTGTCCAAGCTGATCTAGAGGCCAAATTTGATCTGCCTATAGGCCCAGAGAGGTCTGGGAGAACCTAGAGAAACTTTCTCTCGTCTTGTCTTGCTCCCTAATTTTAATCTGATTCTTAATGATCTTTGCAGACGTGGCCCTGAGGCATGCCTCTTTACTAGCATGAGAAAACCTAGACGATATATCAGTTTAAGCCTGGCTTGGGACAGACTTGATAAGAAAGGTCATTTCTCTCTCACAGTCTCTTGGCTCCAGTCCCAGAGTTTACCGAGAGCTCTAATGCCTCTTCTTGGGTATTCCACAACTGCAACAAAGAGCAAATGAAAATCCACTACCTGATCTTTAGGCAGAATGAATTTCAGAGTTAGAATTGACTCAAATAATGCCACCTCTGAGAAAACTGAGCAGTCCCCTACTCTCTTACTTCACAGACTGATTCACATGTCCCAGTTTATGTTCTCATTGTACCATATACATATCCCTAGAACTGTACTTTACCTATGCACTGTGCAAGTATTTCTTTCATTTATCCTACCTTTATAAGCTTCTTGGAAGCAGAACAATGTTTTTCTCATCCTTGTATCTTAAGCATTTAGCACAGTTCCTGGAAAACTAGTGTAAATTATTAGTAGTTAAGAAAAGAATCTGAGCCAGGCACAGTGGCTCACGCCTGTAATCCCAGCACTTTGGGAGGCCACGGCAGGAGGATCACCTGAGGTCAGGAGTTTGAGACCAGCCTGGCCAACATGGTGAAAACACGTCCCTACTAAAAATACACAAAATTAGCCAGGTGTGGTGGTGGGCACCTGTAGTCCAAGTTACTTGGGAGGCTGAGGCAGGAGAATCGCTTGAACCAGGGAGGCAGAGGTTGTAGTGAGCTGAGATCATGCCACGCACTCCAGCCTGGGTAACATGAGTGAAACACTCCATCTCAAAAAAAAAAAAGACTCTGGAGCCAGACTACCTGGAATCAAATCTTAGCTCCACCTTTATCATGTGTGAGACTTTGAGCAAGTTATTTAGCCTCTTTGTGCCTCAATGTCCTCATTTGTTAAATACTAACATCATAGCATTGTGAAGACCAAATGAAACAATGTACAGACAGCCCCCAACTTACAATGGTCCTACTTAACAATTTTTCAACCTTATGGTGGGTTTATTGGGGTATTAAATGTATTTCTTTTCTTCTTTTTTTTTTTGAGCCAGGGTCTCACTCTGTCACCCAGGCTGGAGTGCAGTGGGGCAATCACAGCTCATTGTAGCCTTGACCTCCTCGGACTCAGGTAATACTTCCACCTAGCCTCCCAAGCAGCTGGTTAAGTGCATTTCTGACTTATGATGGATTTACTGAAACATCATCATAAGTCAAGGAGCATCTGTACATAAAACAAGTAGAATACTGTCTGACTTATGGTAAGCTCTCAGGAAATGCTAGCTAATATTTTTATTATGTAGTATGTACTCAAACTTTTGTTTGAATATATGCTACACATGTGCTTGAGACTGACAGAGGTCTGTAGCCATGGACTGTTGGAGCTAGAAGTGTATACACAGATGAAACACTGAACTATAAAGTTGTAATCACCTTCTTCTATACTACTTTTCATTTTACTGTATTACCTTTCTGTGGTACCTTGAATATTCTGTTGTGAGACTAAAAATTTAACTATTCCTGCATTCTGAATTCCAAATAAATGACCTAAGAACTTTTTATACACTGGCAGAGAGCTCATTCATAAGTTGAGAGGCACCTGGGTTCTACTAAAAAGATGTTGCTAAGACTGTATGAAAGACTGATTGAGGAAAAGCTTCCACTGGAGAAAAATCAAACCTTCATGACTTACTTATGAGCTCCTTTTATCTTGTGCCCAGTTTAAAATGAACTTAGAATGTAACATTAAAGATATCTGATAACAGGAAAATCCTGGGAATTGACAAATATTACAAATGCATCCCTAACGTATCATTGACTTTGGAATTGCAAAGCTATCTGCATATCAAAGAAAAATATCAATCTCTAGGAGTCTTCTGCACTTTTTTTTTTTTTTTTTTTGAGATGGGGTTTCGCTTTCGTTGCCCAGGCTGGAGTGCAATGGCATGAAATGGGTTCACCGCAACCTCCGCCTTCTAGGTTCAAGTGACTCTCCTGCCTCAGCCTCCCGAGTAGCTGGGATATCAGGCATGCACCACCACGCCCGGCTAATTTTGTATTTTTAGTAAAGATGGGGTTTCTCCATGTTGGTTAGGCTGGTCTCGAACTCCCAACCTCAGGTGATCTGCCTGCCTCGGCCTCCCAAAGTGCTGGGATTACAGGCGTAAGCCAATGCGCGCAGCCGCACTTTTAATGATCCATCTGAAAGGTCAGATTCAGAAGTGATAATGCCTTTAAAAATTTTTGACCACATGATATATTTAAGCTACAAAGTGTCACTCTTAAAACTTTTCCTCCATTCTCCAAAAAGCATGAAACAAAAAAGCACTTTCTGGCACACTTTTAAGGAATAATTATCAAGATATTATCAAGGTTGCATTTACAAAGGAGATTTACATAACCATGGAGATTCTACCATGTACAGTCATGTGCTGCATAAGGACATTTCAGTCAATGACAGACTGCATATATAATGACATTCCCATAAGATTATCATGGAACTGAAAAATTCCTATCACCTACTGATGTTGTGAGGTTGTAATGCAGTTACTTTGTTTTATATATTTATTATACTCTAAGTGTACAGTGTATATAAAGTCTGCAGTAAGGTACAGCAATATCTTAGACCTTCACACGCATCATCATTCATTCACTGACCCAACCAAACCAATTTCCAAGTCCTGCAAGCCTCATTCATGGTAAGTGCCTTTACAGATGTACCATTTTAAAAAATGTTTTATACCATATTTTTACTCTGCTTTTTCTATGCTTAGATATGTTTACTTACACAAATACTTACCATTGTTTTACAATTGCCTTGTTTTGTAAAGAATTGTTGGCTGGGCACAGTGGCTCATGCCTGTTATCCCAGCACTTTGGGAGGCCAACACGGGTGGACTATCTGAGGTCAGGAGTTCAAGACTAGCCTGGCCAACATAGTGAAACCTCGTCTCTACTGAAAATACACAAATTAGCCAGGTGTGGTGGCACATGCCTGTAATACCAGCTACTCAGGAGGCTGAGGCAGGAGAATCACTTGAACCCAAGAGGCAGAGGTTGCAGTGAGCCGAGATTGCACCACTGCACTCTAGCAGGGGTGACAGAGCGAGACTCTGGCTCAAAAGAAAAAAAAAAAAAA
>NW_012113141.1:5752075-5752755 GCF_000951035.1 Colobus angolensis palliatus
AAAAAAAAAAAAAAGAATTGTTACAGTTCTTTTATACACATGCGAGTGAGCACGTACACACACGTATACATACACACATACGTATACACATTAGGTTAAATAATGCTTGCTGTAGCATTTCCTCACCAGATTTTTACAAGGAGAAGGCAGTACACATTGACTAAATGTTTTATGTTTTTCTACAAATACTGTACTAGCAAAATACAGTAATTATTTCAGTACAGTAACATGCTGTATAGGTTTGTAGCGTAGGAGCAATAGGCTATACCATATAGCCTAGGTGTATAGTAGGCTATACCATCCAGGTTTGTGTAAATGCACACTATGATGTTTGCACAATGACGAGATCATCTAACAATGCATTTCTCAGAATTCATCATTAAGTGATACATAACTATATAGCATTTTCAGTTTGACTTTATAGCCAGAAAACCTATAAGCCACAAAAGAGAGCAAACTTGAGATGGAGAGAATAAAGGGAATTGCAATAAATTAAATGAGAGTTTGGCTTTGGATTTTATACATTTTCTCGTTAAACTAGCTCACCCTGAGAGCTAACCTGATCGCATCAGGGCAAGATACTGGACCTACCCCATGATGTGTATATATAGAGAAAATAGAATTAGTTTCAAAGAATGTTGACATCAAGACATGGGTGAATGACATAAAAACTCCTGAGG
>NW_012113141.1:5754125-5763368 GCF_000951035.1 Colobus angolensis palliatus
GAAAAGTAAGAATCATACCTATTGTTTACTATTTGCCTACTCTGTATTATAATTATCTCTTTTAATGCTTACAACAATTTTTTTTTTTTTTTTTTGAGACAGAGTCTCTGTCACCCAGGCTGGAGTGCAGTGGTATGAAATCAGCTCACTGCAACCTCCGCCTCCTGGGTTCAAGTGATTCTCCTGCTTCAGCCTCCTTAGTAGCTGGGATTACAAGCACCCACCACCATACCTGGCTAATTTTTGTATTCTTAGTAGAGACAGGGTTTCATCACGTTGGCCAGGCTGGTCTCAAACTCCTGACCCCAGGTGATCCTCCTGCTTCAGCCTCCTAAAGTACTGGGATTACAGACGTGAGCCACCACGCCTGGCCTTTGTTCAGGTCTTTCACTCACACATTTAAAGCCTATTCCATCTTAACTAAGCACTTATCACACACGGTGGCTATAACGAGATATATCAGCAAAATTAGCATAATTTTTTTTTTCTTCTTCATAATTTCCCAGCTAGGAGATTTGTTCTTACCATAGATCTTGGCAACCACAGCATACAACTTTTTCCTTTCCTTTATATTAAGTTGAGAACTTTCAACCTTTTAGGAAGTACTTTACAGCTTCTCTTTGGCACATCTACATTGCCAGCATCACTACTCTTGTGCTTTGGGGCCATTAGTAAATAAAATAAAGGTTACTTAAACACAAGCACTCCAACAGTCAATCTGGTAATAGAGATGACTACTAAGTGACTACGGAGTGGGCAGTGCAGACAGCCTCTACATGCTGACAAAGAGATCATTCATGTCCCCGTGGAGCAAGTGGGACCTCAGGAGATTTTATCACGCTACTCAGAAAGGCATGCAATCTGAAACTTATGAACTGTTTATTTCTGGAATTTTCCATTTAATATTTTTGAACTACAGTTGACTGCAGGTAACTGAAACCTCAGAAAGAGAAATTGCAGATAAGGGAGGACTACTGTACTCTTTACAAACTCTTCCAATTTTTGGAAAAGTCAAACTGAAAACCTCTAAGAAACTATTCACATTCTGCTTTGTAGAGGCAAAGCGGAAGTACAAAACTAAAGGAAATGTCACTGAACATCTCATTTTGTTTCTTGGATTTAATTAAATCAAGAGTCAGGTCTCATCATTTAGTTTACACTTCCCCAGAAAACAAAATAAACAAAACTGGGCTATCAGTGCAAAAAGAAATCTACTTTGCCAACAAGTGTTCTAGTTCCAGCAAGTGTTTGAAAGCCTTCTTGCCTTCTGGTCTCCTTTTCTATAATATTTTGGCCAGGAAAGGAGCTGAGGCATGTCCCTTGATACGGTTCTTTGTTGCATCAGACAGATTTAATTCTACCTCAGCGCTTTAAAAAGATGGGTAGAAAGATGTCAACTTGATGATTTAAAGGGTGGGTGACTCTAGAATCTCTTTAGGTACTTTTAATTATGTAGTTTTTTTTTTTTTTAAACTCCTTGATATTTAACTTAATACTTCTTCTTCTTTTTTTTTTTTTTGTCTCTAATATTTTTTGTTTGTTTTGTTTTTTAGATGAAGTCTCAGTCTGTCACCCAGGCTGGAGTGCAGCAGTGTGATTGTGGCTCACTCCAACCTCCGCCTCCTGGGTTTAGGTGATTCTTGAGCCTCAGTCTCCCGAGTAGCTGGGATTATAGGTGTATGCCACCATGCCTGACTAATTTTCTGTTTTTTTGTTTTGTTTTGTTTTTTGTTTTTTTTTTCAGACAGAGTCGCACTTTGTTGCCGAGACTGGAGTGCAGTGGTGCGATCTTGGCTCACTGCAACCTCCACCCCCCGGGCTCAAGCAGTTCTCATGCCTCAGCCTCCCAAGTAGCTGGGATTACAGGGACATGCCACCACACCTGGCTGATTTCTGTATTTTTAGTAGAGATGGGGTTTCACCATGTTGGCCAGGCTAGTCTTGTACTCCTGACCGCAGGTGATCCACCTACTCGGCCTCCCAAAGTGCTGGGATTACAGGCATGAGCCACTGTGCTCGGCCTAATTTTCTGTATTTTTAGTAGAGATGGGGTTTCGCCATGTTGGCCAGGCTGGTTTTGAACTCCTGACCTCAGGTGATCTACCTGCCTCAGCCTCCCAAAGTGCTGAGATTACAGACGTGAGCCACTGCACCTGGCCTTGTCTCTATTCTTACTGACGGATGAGAATAATTATCATAGTTCTTTATATCTCCCTTTTTCTTTCTGATTGAACAAATCTAGTTAACTGCAATATTTTTTTCTTGAAGACTGAAATATAATCAGTGACTGAAATATAAATCAGTTACTGTTATCCTCTGAATCATACCTGATTTACCTTTAGATAATTGACACTCAGGCTTCTTAAAATGTAACAATTTTTTTTTTTTTTTTTTTTTTTGAGATGGAGTTTCGCTTTTGTTACCCTGGAGTGTAATGGCATGAGACTGGAGTGCAATGGCATGATCTCAGCTCACTGCAACCTCTGCCTCCTGGGTTCAAGTGATTCTCCTGCCTCAGCCTCCCCAGTAGCTGGAATTACAGGCATGTGCCTCCACGTCTGGCTAATTCTGTATTTTTAGCAGAGACAGGGTTTTGCCATGTTGACCAGGCTGGTCTCGAACTCCTAACCTCAGGTGATCTGCCTGCCTTGGCCTCTCAAAGTGGTGGGATTACAGGCGTGAGCCATCGTGCCCAGCCAAAATGTAACAATTTTATTGGTTATTTGATAAGCACGTGAATCCCAACTTATAAAGATCATGCTACAGACTGGAATTCTATTAGATGATACCTTTTCAGTGTCCTTGTCTTATATTCTGGAGTTGGCTGCTTCTTTCTTCTACAAATTAGTTTTTGCTTTTTTTGACATGACAGCTCCTTTCCCCCCTTATCCCTCTCAAATTAAAATTAACCATAATCTTTCAAATAATTTTCTAATACCTTTCAGTTTTGACTGACATCCTACCTGCTACAGTCATTAAGAAATCAATGAATATATTAACTGGAACTGGATTTGGCACCGATCTCCAAGGAACTCAATAGTTCTCAGTAGCCTTAGATGAAATTTTTAATAACCTTAAAAGAGAATTTTAAAAACCAACTCTATAATCTTGTCATTCTTTTAAGCCTGTTTTTTGAGTTCCCAAATAAAGAAAAAAGGGTAGAATGAGAAAAAAAAAGACCCAAATTAAAAAAGCATTAAAATAGCTATAAAATCCAGCAGCTAATAATTCTTGTGATTAAATATAATTAAATGGCTAGTTTAGGCAGTATCTTGCAAGTACAAAAGAACAGTGTATTTCTTCACAGTCACAAGATTTGAGTGACAAAGAAACTGGTAAAAGATGATTCTGAAGAAGGTAGACTGTACATATTCCAGAAATGTGGTCTTTTTCTGTCTCTAAAATTCAGAAAATTTTATTTTTCTTTAGAGTCTCAAATAAATCAGGCACAGAAATGCCATTTCAGACTAAAAGTAATAACTTAATCAGACAAAGAACAGAAATAGTAGAAATAGTTCAGTCTGAAAGACAGTGTGAAGTAGACGCGAGTTGGAATCCTAGTTCTCCCATATAATAATCCTGTGACTTTTACCTCTTTGTGTTTCAGTTTCTACATCCAGAACATGGGTAAAATATCACTAAACCTGACAGGGTTGTTGAGAATTAAAATAAAGAAGGCACATAAAGTGCCTGGCTCATAGTAGGTACTCAATAAATGATCATGAACTTACCCCTTCTCTCTGACCCCTCTGGAAATTAAGTTTGACAGATAAATAGCACTCTCTTCACTTTCAAAGCTACTGTGATGAGAAAAAGACAGAAATAACTAAATGGAACAATAAATCTCCTGGATCTGAAGTTTTAAAGTAGGTAAGTAATGAAATGAAACTAGTGAGAGATGGATAGAAAGAATGGTGGAATTATAAAACCCATACAAAAGTTACTAAGATACTATGAATCATTTCTGTTTTCCTCTTGGCTGTGATGATGAGATTGTATTTCATACTCAATGAGTGGAGAAATTACCTAACCTTAGAAAAGTAAAATTAAAAGTATTTCATAAAAACAAAAATTGCTGCCATTTTCCAGATGTTTTATCAGAAAGCAATTTCAAAATGAAAGTAAGGCCTTTCCATCACCCACGTGAGATGACCTATTTAGATGCCCACTACCGTGCTAGGTGGCGGTGGGTATCAATGGGAAGGTGAACACACTTATTAAAGGCACAGTGCATGCCAGGTGGTGTTAGGTATGAAATATTTTATTAGTTTGCTAAGGCTCCCATAGCAAAATACTACAGACTGGGACTTTTTCTCATAGGTTCTTGGAGGCTATACGAGTGTAAGTTCAAGGGGCCAGCAGGGTTGGTTTCCTCTTAGGCTTCTCTCCTTAGCATACAGATGACTGCCCTCTGCCTGCCTCTTCACGTGATTGCCTCTTGGGTCTTTTTGTTGTGCCCAAATTTCTTCTTCTTATAAGGACACCAATCAGGTTGGATTAGGGCCCACTCGCACCCCTCATTTAATGCAATCACCTCTTTAAAGACCTTATCTCCAAGTAAAGTCATATTCTGAGATACTGGGAGTTGGGACATCAACATAGGAATTTTGGAATTTTGAGGGGATACAATTCAGCCCATTACAAACATCATCTCACTTAACCATTGCCCTGTTTTACAAATGAGGAGCCAGGCTCTGAAAGAATAAATAACCCATCAAACGTCACATAGCCAGTAAGTGGTGGAACCACAATTTTAACCAAGGCCTCATAGCACTAAAGCCTATACTCTTGCTGCTAGTCACGCTTCCTCAAAGAAGTACAAATGTAGTTGGGAAGACACAGTACTGACTGATGAAATTTTACATAAGGAGGTCATCAATAAGAAGGTACTTATTCTACTGGATGTCTTGGTCCATTTTCTGCTGGTATAAAAGAATACCACAGATTGGATAATTGATAAAGAATAAGTTTATTTGGCTCTTGGTTTTGCAGGCTGGGAAGTCCAAGAGCATGGCACCAATATTTGGCAGGGGTCCTTTCATGGTGGAAGGGCAAGCAAGCATGTAAGACAGAGGGTAAATGGGGGCCAAACTTATCCTTTTACCAGGAGCCCACTACCACAGTAATAGCCACTTTCATGATAATGACATTAATGCATTTATGATAGCACAGCCCTCATGACCTAATCACCTCTTAAAGGCCCTGCCTCTTAACAGTGATATAACAGCAATTAAATTTCCAATACATGAACTTTGGTTGGGGGTGGTGTATAATGAAACCATAGCACTAGACTTATGCCATGATATGGAAAGAATGGATTCAGTATTACTAGCCACTTACAGAACACTTACTACATGTTAGGCGGCATTCTTTCACAAGAGTCTATTGGTCTCCTCACATGAGGAACTGCTGACTGGCAAATAGGAACAGTCTTGGCACATCTTGGCCCAAAGTCTACAAATAGTCCCACATCAATGTCAAACAAAAGAGAGCCTTCTAGAGTATCTTAGATACGACTGCCTTCTACATCTCTTTTCTTCTGCATTTGGGTGTAGGCCATGTGTAGGAACATATGTATGAAACCCCTAATCTGCTTTATAATATTTTCCCTCATGGACATTCTACGCAATACGGTTTTTTTTTGAGACGGAATCTCGCTCTGTCATCAGGCTGGAGTGCAGTGGCACAATCTTGGCTCACTGCAACCTCCACCTCGTTGGTTCACGATTCCCCTGCCTCATCCTCCTGAGTAGCTGGGACTACAGGCAGGCGCCACCACGCCCGGCTAGTTTTTTGTATTTTTTAGTAGAGATGAGGTTTCACCGTGTTAGCCAGGATGGTCTCGATCTCCTGACCTCGTGATCCGCCCGTCTCGGCCTCCCAAAGTGCTGGGATTACAGGCTTGAGCCACCGCGCCTGGCCCTCATTTGTGTTTCTAGGAATAAGTGATGGTTTAGATTGTGGTCAGGCTGGCACCTGCTCAGCCCTCTGGTTGACCCTGTATTGTTTTTGCTAAAAGCTTTTTTGTTTGTTTTTATTTATTTATTTTTTTCTTTTTTTGTTTTTGTTTTTGCTAAAAGTATTACCCTAGCTTGTGCTTCTTTAACTACATTTTTTGGCCCTACACTCTGTTTAATTGTAATTATATAATTAATAAGGTAAATCACTTACATTCCCAGATTATGTTACAAATACTCCCAATGAAGACCAGTCTGGGTATATATGCATACTATGGAGGCAAGGCATAAGACTTGAACCCTAGTACATACTAACCCTTATACAAACATTGTTAGATGAGGTCTACTTCTTTCTTCTATACTCTGAGGAGTATATTGGAATATTCTCATAAGAATGCAAACTTCACAAAGGTAAGCACTATGCCTTTGCGTGTGTGTGTGTGTGTATATATATTGTAACATATCTAGTATATTTTATATATAAAAATACCCAATATAAATCAGCGAACAAAATAAAATTCACTGCCTCAGGAGTATCTGTTTTCCCTAGGGTAAAAACAGTAATATTACCATTTCCAAATAAAGCTCTGGAAGCATAACATTTAAATGCTATTGGACATACATTTTCTTCATTCTGTGAAGTTATATTTTGAACTGCATGATCTGCTACAGTTTACTGTGGCAAGGTAGCTGGCAAAAAACAACAGTACTGTGGTTATTCTGAAGATAGAGCCCTCTATGTACAACTAGACAAAAGGAAA
The DNA here is from genome assembly GCF_000951035.1 of Colobus angolensis palliatus. Taxonomy (NCBI): domain Eukaryota; kingdom Metazoa; phylum Chordata; class Mammalia; order Primates; family Cercopithecidae; genus Colobus; species Colobus angolensis. Next base: position 5,760,844 of record NW_012113141.1, read on the forward strand.
ACTTCACTAACTAGAATATTTAGAAACTGAGGTATTACAATTAATTTATGACTAATTTTCTGGTTTACTGAGAGCTGACCAGATAATGTCTTTTGCTTCTATTATTGTTGAAATCTTTTTTTTTATTGTTATACTTTAAGTTCTAGGGTACATGTGCATAACGTGCAGGTTTGTTACATATGTATACCTGTGCCATGTTGGTGTGCTGCACCCATCAACTCGTCAGCACCCATCAATTCGTCATTTATATCAGGTATAACTCCCAATGCAATCCCTCCAAGCTCCTCCGCCATGATAGGCCCCGATGTGTGATGTTCCCCTTCCCGAGTCCAAGTGATGTCATTGTTCGGTTCCCACCTATGAGTGAGAACATGCGGTGTTTGGTTTTCTGTTCTTGTGATAGTTTGCTAAGAATGATGGTTTCCAGCTGCATCCATGTCCCTACAAAGGATGCAAACTCATCCTTTTTTATGGCTGCATACTATTCCATGGTGTATATGTGCCACATTTTCTTAATCCAGTCTGTCACAGATGGACATTTGGGTTGATTCTAAGACTTTGCTATTGTGAATAGTGCTGCAATAAACTTTTCAAGTGATTTTCTAGGCTGATGTGTCACATTCCTCTGCATGCAATGAAGAAAAAACCCTTTGAAGTCTAAGCACTTAACCTTTCCTGATACTTACTTATTCTTGAGCTTTTCACTAGACAGAGAAAGCTATCTATCCAGCTATGTGAAGCAAGTTACAATAGGGAAGCTGTGTTTGGTTCCTGTAAAAGTACTGAATAAAAGAAAATCCTATACAATATTTACTTAAGAAAAACAAAAAAGAAAAAAAGGAATAGGGAAGCTGCAAAGCTTTTCAACATGGCAAACATTTACTGACCTTTTACTATACTAAAGTCTTCACCAGGTTCTAGGAAACTGAGACTTTTTAAGTGAAACAATGCATAACAAAATCAATTTTACCACAGGCTAATTGATAAAGATGAGAGTTAATTTCCTATGGCATATTTCTGGTCACAAAAACATCACCATGGCTGGGAATGGTGGCTCACACCTGCGATCCCAGCACTTTGGGAGGCCGAGGTGGGTAGATCATCTGAGGCTGAGAGTTCAAGACCAGCCTGGCCAACATGGTAAAGCCCCAACTGTACTAAAAATACAAAAATTAGCTGGGCATGGTGGGGCACGCCTGTGATCCCAGCTACTCAGGAGGCTGAGGCAGGAGAATCGCTTGAACCCGCGAGGTGGAGGCTGCAGTATGCAGATATTGTGCCACTGCACTCCAGCTTGGGAGAGAGAGCAAGACTCCATCTCAAAACAAAAACAAAAGCATCACCAAAATTCTAAATAAAGACCCAAAACACTTCTAGTAGTAAACACTGAAATAAATGTGAGCTATATATAGATCTAAGAAAGATTGATAAAAACAAGTAAGATAGTCATTCACCCAGTTTTTAGTGAATTATTAGATGTCAGTGGTCATAGTGGTGGTGGGTTAAATCAAGAAATAAATGTTTGCAAAGTGAAAATTGTAATAAGTACTTCCTCCTACCATGAAGTTCAAACATAAACAATAACCAATATGGCAGGCTCAAACATAAACAATAACCAATATGGCAGGCTCACTGAGAGCTTTTGAACTGCGTTGTGTATCATCTACTTTGTGAGTTTTTATTACACAATAATTTGCATTCTTTCATTTTCTAACATGCTTATTCCAGTTCAGGATGGAGGATGATCAGAGACTATCCTGGCTGCTCTGGGTGCAAAGCTGGAACCCACCCCAGACAAGATACCGTTCCATCTAAGGGCACACACCTACTCACTTAGACTGGGACCATTTAGACACGCCAGTGCACTGAACATGTACATCTTTGGGATATGAGAGGAAACTGGAGTACTCAGGGAAACTCAAGCAGACAGGGAACTCCGCACAGACAGAGGCTCTAGGGGGATATCGATTTGTTCCCGCTCATCGATGTTACAACAAAACGACATTGAACGAAACAACACAACTGAGACAAGTGGGTGGAAAAGCTGAAATCATATATAAGAACCTTGGGGAAACATTGGAAAGCAGATACAGAAGTAACATACATAGTTTAAAAGCAACATAGCACCTTTCTCCAATATTTTCACCTGTTTTAGTTACAGCATTTAATGTTTCGAAATTCCAAATAATATTAAGGTAGGGTGTGTGTTAAAAGAAAAAGACAGGCTGGGTGTGGTGGCTCACACTTGTAATCCCAGCACTATGGGAGGCCAAGGCAGGAGGATCACATGAGGTCAGGAGTTCAAGACCAGTCTGGCCAACACGGTGAAACTGCATCTCTACTAAAAATACAAAATTAGCCGGGTGTGGTGGCACATGCCTGTAATTCCAGCTACTTGGGAGGCTGAGGCAGGAGAATTGCTTGAACCTGGGATGTGGAGGTTGCGGTGAGCCAAGATCATCATATCATGCCACTTCACTCCACCCTGGATGACAAAGCAAGACTGCCTCAAAAAAAAAAAAAAA